>NW_007023730.1:0-1092 GCF_000164805.1 Carlito syrichta
AGCCAGCTTGGATCCAGGTAGCTAACTAATTAAGACAGCTTGGTAGCCGTCCAGCCAACCGGGTAGCTAGTTACTTAAGTCAGCTGGCTAGTCAACTAGCCAGCCAACTAGCTGTCAGCTGGTTAAGATAGTTGTCTAGCCAGTTAGCTAATTAAGTCAGCTAGCAAATCAGCTAACTATTTACCTACCAAGTTAAGTCAGCTAGCTAGTCATGTTGCTAGTCAGTCAGCTAGTTAAGCCAGCTAGCAAGTCAGCTATCTATTCATCTAGTTAATATCAGCTAGCCAGCTAACTACCCAGGTAACAATCTAATTAAGTCAGCTAGTTAGACAGCTAGATAGCTTGTTTGCTAGCGAGTTATGTCAGCTAGATAGCCAGCTAGCAAGTCAGCTAGCTAGCCAATTCAGCTAGCAAAATAGCTACTTATTTAGCTGACTAGTCGGCTGGCAACTCAGCTAGCTGGTCAGCCAACTAGTGGGATCACTCACTTTCCATCATGTCAGCTAGCTAGTCGGCTCACTCGCCTGCCAACCAGTCAGCAAACTAGTCGGCTCGCTCACCAGCCAACAGGTCAACTAACTCGTTGGCTCGCTTGCAGGCCAACATGGCAGCTAACTAGCCAACTTCCCCACCAGTTGACTAGTTAAGTCAGCTCACCAGTTGGCTTGCTCACCGGTCGACTAGTTAAGGCAGCTCACCCATCGGCTCAGTGGCAGGCTGACTAGTTTACTCGGTTCTCTGGTCACCTCAATTGTCGGTCAACTAGTTAAGTCTTCTGAGCTGTTGGTTCACTCATTAGCTGACTAAATTCAGCTGGCCAGTCAGGTCACTCGCCAGCTGATTAGTTACGTCCGCTGACAGGTCAGCTCACTTGCTAGCTGACTAGTTAAATCAGCTGAGAATTTGAGTCATTCACCAGCTGACTAGTTAAGTCAACTGACACTTTGGCTCACTCACCGGCCACGTTGTTAAGTCAACTCACCTGTCAGCTCACACGCAGGCCGACTTGTTTAGTCATCTAACTGGTCAGCTTATAAGTCGGCCAAATAGTTGAGTTAACTAACCAATTGGCCGACTAGTCGTACAACTTGT
>NW_007023732.1:0-383 GCF_000164805.1 Carlito syrichta
GCTAGCCAGTTGGCTAGACACTTGAATTAACTAGCTGTCTTAACCAGCTATCCAGCTGGATAGGCAGCTGATGCAACTACCTGATTTAACTAGTTAGCCAGCTGGCTAGCCAGCTTACTTAACTAGCTGATATCCTTAACTAGCCAGGTGGCAACACACCTGACTTAGTTAGTTGCCTATGTATCACGCTGGATTGCCAGCTGACTTACCAACCTAGCTAACTAGCTAAACAGTTGGCTAGCCAGCTGAATTAAATAGCTAGCTACCCAGCTAGGCAGCTGGCTAGACAGTTGACTTAAGCTGATTAACTGGCTAACCAGCTCACTTAACTAGCTGACTTAACTATCTAGTTTCCTAAATAGCCAGGTGACTTAACTATCTGA
>NW_007023733.1:0-424 GCF_000164805.1 Carlito syrichta
AAGCAGAAATTGGCAGAATGGAAAAAAAAATGATTCAACTATATGCTGTGATAAAAGACAAATTTTAGATTCAAAGACACAAATAGGCTTATAATAAAACAAGTTATACCATGTACACAGTATCCAAAAAAGAGGTGGCAGGACTATACTAACATTAGATAAAATAGACTTTAAAACAAAAATTATTACTAGAGAAAAAGAAGGATATTTTTTAGTGAGAAAAGGTCCACTCATCAGAAATACGTAACAATTATAAACATGTATGTACATAACAAAAGAGTCACAAAATACATGAAATGATAACTAATAGAATTCAAGGGAGAAATAGACTACTCAACAATAATAGTTGGACGTTAACTCCCTAGATTTAACAATGGGTAGAACAACTAGGCAAAAGATCAGTAAGAAATAGAAGATTTGAACA
>NW_007023734.1:0-441 GCF_000164805.1 Carlito syrichta
CTGGGCCTGGACTCCTGGGTCTGAGGGAGGAGGAGCTGGACCTGGACTCCTGGGTCTGAGAGAGGAAGAGCTGGACCTGGACTCCTGGGTCTAAGGGAGGAGGGGCTGGGCCTGGACTCCTAGTCTGAGGGAGGAGGGGCGGGACCTGGACTCCTGGGTCTGAGGGAGGAGGGGCTGGGCCTGGACTCCTTCCTGGGTCTGAGGGAGGAGGGGCTGAGGGAATGGATTCCTGGGTCTGAGGGAGGAGGGGCTGGGACTAGACTCCTGAGTCTGAGGGAGGAGGGGTTGGGCCTGAACTCCTAATCTGAGGGAGGAGGGACTGACAGGCACAGGAAACCCCCATACCTTGGTGAGGGCCTGGCTGGGTTCAGAGAAGTCGCCGCTAGGTGCTCCCTGAAGGCGACTGAGCTCGAGCAGTCGGCTCCGTTCCTGGGGGAAGAC
>NW_007023735.1:0-3179 GCF_000164805.1 Carlito syrichta
GTATAAAAGCTAGTTAATTCGGTGGCTAGACAGCTGTCTGGCTAGTTATTTCAGCTAGTAAAGTCAACTGGCTAGTTAGGTAGCCAGCCAGTTAAGTCAGCTATTTAAGTCGGCTTGCCTGCTAGATAGCTAGCTAGGAAGATAGCTAGTTATTTCAACTAGTAAAGTCAGCTGATTTGCTAGGTAGCTAATTATTTAAGTCAGCTAGTTACGTTAGCTGACTAGCTAGTAAAGTTAGCTAGCTAAGTCAGCTGGCTAGCCACCTGCCTAGCTTGGGTAGCTAGCTAGTTAAGTCAGCTGGCTAGCCATCAGGTGTCTTGTTATGTCAGCTAGATAAGTCAGCTGGCTATTCACTTGTCTAGCTAGGTAGCTAGCTAGTTAATTCTGTTGGCTAGCCAGCTGGCTACTTCGTTAATTCAGCTAGTTAATTCAACTGGCTAGCCTGCTGTCTTTCTAGGTAGCTAGGCAAATAATTCAGCTGGCTAGCCAGCTGGCTAGCTAGTTAATTCACCTAGTTAAGTCAGCTGGCAAGGAAGCATGCTAGGTAGGTAGCTAGCTAGTTATGTCTGCTGTCTAGCCAGCTGGCTAGATAGTTAAGTGACCAAGTTAAGTCAGCTCACTTGCCAGTTGGCTAGGTAGGTAGCTTGCCAGTTATTTCAGCTCCTAGACAGCTTGCTAGCAAGATAAGTCACCTAGTTAATTCAGCTGGATAGCCAGCTAGCTAGCTATGTTGCAAGCTAGTTAATTCAACTGACTAGAAAACAGGCCAGCTAGTTAAAACAGCAAGTTAAGTCAGCTGTCTAGCCAGCTGGCTAGCTAGGTAGTGACCTAATTAAGTCAGTTGCCAAGCACCTGGCTATATAGGTAGCTAGCTAGTTAAGTCAGGTGTCCAGCCAGCTTGCTAGCTATTTAAATCAGCCAGTTGTCAGCTGTCTTGCCAGCTGGCTAACTAGGTAGAAAATTAGTTATGTCAGCTGGCTAGCCAGTTGGCTAGCTAGTTAAGAAACCTAGTTAAGACAGCTGGCTAGACAGCTGGCTAGCTAGGTAGCTAGCTAGTTATGTCAATTGTCCAGCCAGCTTGCTAGCTATTTAAGTCAGCTAGTTAAGTCAGCTGGCTAACTAGGTAGTGAACTAGTTAAGTCAGTTGGCTAGCCAGCTGGCTAACTATTTAAGTCAGCTAGTTAACTCAGCTGTCTTCCCAGCTTGTTAGCTAGGTAGCTAGCTAGTTAAGTCAGCTGGCTAGCCACCAGGCTAGCTAGTGTTGTCAGTTAGTTATGTCTGCTGGCTAGACAGCTGACTAACTAGTTAAGTCAGATAGTTGATACTGCTGACTAACCAGCTGGCTAGCTGGTTAAGTCAGCTAATTAAGTCAAGTGGCTAGCCAACTGGCTAGCTAGGTGACTCGCTAGTATAGTCAGCTGAATAGCCAGCTGGCTGCGTGGTTAAATCAGCTGGTTAAGTCAGCTGGCTAGCCACATGGCTAGGTAGTTTGCTAGCTAATTAAGTCAGCTGGCTAGCCGAATGGCCACCTAGTTTAACCAGTGAGTTAAGGGAGCTGGCTAGACGGATGGCTAGCTAGGTGGCTAGCTAGTTAAGCCAGCTGGCTAGCCAGATGACTATCTAGTTAAGTCAGTTAGTTACCCGGCTGGTTAGCTAGGTGGCTGGCAAGTTAAGCCGGCTGGTTAGCAGGATTGTCAGTTAGGTGGCCAGCTAGTTTTGCTGGCTGGCTAGCTGACTGACCAGCAGGGTGGCTGACTAGTTAACCCGCCTGGCTATCTGACTGTCCAGCCAGCAGGCTGCCTAATTAACCCAGCTGGCTAGCCAGCTGGCCAGCCTGCTATCTGTCTAATTGGCTCCCTAGCTAGCTAGCCAGCCAAGTAGCTAATAGTTAAACCAGATGGCTATCAGTCTAGCCAAACATGCAACTAGCTACTAGCCAGGTATCCAGCCAACTTGCTAGTCAGCTAGTAAAGTCAGCTAGATATCCAGCTAGCTAATTAAGTCAGCTAGCAACTCAGTTAACTATTCAGATAGCTAGTTAAGTCAGCTAGCTATTCAGCTTGCTAATCAGCTAGCTAGACTGTCAACTAGATAGTTAAGTCAGCTAGCCAGCTAACTAGCCAGTGAGCTAGCTAATTAAGTCAGCTAGCTAGACAGCTAGATAGCTTGTTTTCTATTTAGTTATGTCAGCTAGATAGCCAGCTGGCTAGTCAACTATCTAGTTAAGTCAGCTATCAAATCAGCTAGTTATTTAGCTAACTAGTTGGCTAGCCACTCAGATAGCTGGTCATCTAATTAGTGGGCTTGCTCATTTTCCATCAGGTCAGCTTACTAGTCGGCTCCCTTGCCTGCCAACCGGTCAACAAACTAGTTGCCTTGCTCACAAGCCAACAGGTCAACTAACTTGTTGGCTCGCTCACAGGCCAACAGATTAGCTAGCTAGTCAGCTTGCTCAGCAGCCGACCAGTTGTCAGCTAACCAGTCGGCTCGTTCACCACCTGACTACTTAAGCTAGCTCACCCGTCACATCACTCGCTGGCCGACTAGTTAATTTGGCTTACAGGTCAGCTCACATGCCAGGCTACTAGTTAAGTCATCTGACCAGTCGGCTCACTCGCCAACCGACTAGTTATGTCAGTTGACATGTCGGCTCACTCGCCGGACAATTAGTAAAGCCAGCTCACCTCTCGTTTAACTAGCCGGCTGACTAGTTAAGTCAGCTAACTGGTTGGCTGCCTAACCAGTCAACTAGTAAAGTCATCTAACCAATCGGCCAACTAGATGGCTAACTTGTCAGCCGGCAATTTAGCTCAGCTAGCTAGTTCAGCCCACCAGCCATCCAACTAGTTAACAGAGCTGACTAGTGGACCAACTCATAAGTCAACTATCTAACCCAACTAGCCGGCCAACATTTTTATCCAGCTAATAAGTCAGTCGAGTAGTCAGCCAACGTGCTAATCCAGCTAACTCTTCTGCACACTCATCAGCCAAAAAGTAAAGTCAGTTAGCTAACTCGTTAAACAACCAGTTAAGTCAGCTAGTTAACTCATTTATCTACAGTTAAAAAGGTAGCTACTCGTTAGCCAATGGTTAAGTCAGCTAGCAATCTCGTTAGTCAACTAGTTAAGCCAGCTAGCTAAGTCAGTTAGCTAGCCAGCGAGCTAAATAAGTCAGCTAGC
>NW_007023736.1:0-420 GCF_000164805.1 Carlito syrichta
AGCCATCATGCCTGGCTAGTTAAAAACATTTTTTTTTTGTAAAGACAAGGCCACCCTATGTTCCCTTAGGCTGGTCTTGGACTCCTGGGCTCAAGCAATCCTCTCTTCTCAGCCTCCCAAAGTGCTGGAGTTAAAAGCATGAGCCTCCCATCTGAGTACACAGTACAAGGCACATAGAAGGTGTTTATTACGTACTTGATGGCTGATAACTATCAGGCTTGTTCAAACAAGCATATATATAAATATAAATATACATATATAAAAATATATATAAATATATAAATATATATAAATATAAATATATATAAATATAAATATATATAAATATAGATATATAAATATAGATATATATAAATATAAATATAAATATATATATAAAAGACAAGCAACAAAAATAAAATCAACCAAATATAGAGCAAC
>NW_007023737.1:0-445 GCF_000164805.1 Carlito syrichta
ACTCTTGATTTGGTGTCAAAATTTATCAAATTAAGAAAAGTTCCTTTCATTCCTAACTTACAAGAGTGCTTGATTCAAAATGACTGCTAATTTCCACATTATTTATTCTTTAAATAATAATGTATTATGTGTCGCACTGACTGCATATAAGCATGATCTCTCCAGAATAGTCAGGAAAATGTCCTTACACATTCTCCTACTCATCTGCCGCCGCCTCCTCCTCCTCCTTCTCCTCCTCCTCTCCTCCTCCTCCTCCTCCTCTTTCTCCTTCTGAAGTTGATAATAAATTATGCCTCATTCTGTCTGCACATAGCATGATCACTGCAGAATAATCAGGAAAATGTCTTGCACATTCTACTCCACCTCCTCCTCCGTCTCCTCTGCATACTGCTTTACTTGATAACAAATTATTTCTCATTCTGTGTGCACATAAGCATGATCTCTC
>NW_007023738.1:0-459 GCF_000164805.1 Carlito syrichta
TTAACTATCAATTACCTACCTTGCCAGTTGGTTTGCCAGTTCTATTAACTAGCTGAATTAGCCAGCTAACCAGCTAGCTAGTCAACTGACTTAACTAACTCACTACCTAGCTAGTCAGCAGCCGTAAATTGTTAGCTAACTAGCTAGCTACCTAGCTAACAAGCTGACTTAAATAGTAAGCAGGCTAGCAAGCTAGCTGATTTAACCAGCTGGCTGACTAGTTAGCTAACTTGTTTTTAATGTGCTAGTTAGGTGACTTAATCATCTGACTTAACTTATTAGCTAGCAAGCTAGCTAGTTGACACAGCCAGCTGACAACTCGTTTTCTAACTAGCTAGCTAGCTGACTCATCTAGCTTACTTATTTCATTAGCTAATTAGCTAGCTAGCCTACTCATCCGGCTGAATCATCCCGTTTGCTGACTAGCTAGCTATCTGACTCAACCAGCTGATTTAACCC
>NW_007023739.1:0-3934 GCF_000164805.1 Carlito syrichta
CATTAAATCTGTAGATTGCCTTGTTGATTCTTCCAATTCATGAGCATGGAATATTTTTCCATTTGTTTGTGTAATTTTTGATTTCTTTGAGCAGTGTTTTGTAGCCTGTCTGCATATCATTTTATGAAGCTAATATCACATTGATACCCAAACCGGGTAGTAGTCAAGCAAAGAAAGAGACCTTCAGGTCAATATCCTTCATGAACATAGAGGCAAAAATTCTCAACAAGATTCTAACAAACTGGGTTTAACAACGCTTCTCCAAAATCATCCACCATGACCAAGTAGGCTTCATCTCTGGGAGTCAGGGCTGGTTCAACATCTGTAAGACCTAAAACATGATTAAATACATCAACAGATGTAAAAACAAGAGCCACATGATTATCTCATTAGATGTGGAAAAAACTTTTGATAAAATCTAGCACCCTTCTTTATAAAAACCCTTGAACATTAGGCATATATGGATTGTACCTCAAAATAGTAAGAGCCATCTATTATAAACCCACAGCCAACATACTGCTAAATAGACAGAAATTGGAACCATTTCCCTGAAAACCGGAACAAGACAAGGCTGCCCACATTCATCTCTCTTGTTCAACATCATGTTGGACATCCTAGCTAGAGCAACCAGGCAAGAGAAGGAAATCAGGGGTATCCAAATATTAAAAGAGGAAGTTAAGGTATACTTCTTTGCAGACAACATGATCCTGTTCCTTGAAACCCAAGATAATCTGGCAAAAATCTTCTTACACTAACAAGGACTTTGGCAAAGTCTCAGGTATAAAATAAGCATGGAAAAGACAGTTGCATTCCTATATACCAATAATAAACAAACAAACAATAAATAACAATCATAATCCTATTCACTATAGCCACACAAAAAAGGAGATACCTTGGCATCTTACTAATCAGAAAAGTGAAAGATCTTTACAAGAAAAACTAGGAAACAGTGATCAAGGAAACCAAAGATGACACAAACAAATGGAAAAATATTCCACACTCATGGATTGGAAGAATCAACCTTAAGATGTCCATGCTTCTCAAGGCAATCTACAGATTTAATGCAATACCCATTAAATTGCCAGCAATATCCTTCTCTGACCTGGAAACAACAATACAGCAATTCATAAGGAAACATAAACAACCACAAATAGCCCAAAGAATCCTCAGCAAAAGAAATAAAGTGGGTGAGATCACACTTCCAGACTATACACTTTATTATAAGGCTACAATAAATAATACAGCCTGATACTGGCAAAAAACCCCCCCAAAACCCCCCAAAACAAACAGGCATATAGACCAATGGAACACGATAGAGATTCTGGGAGGTAAACCTCAATCTCTCAACCAACTCATCTTTGACAAAGTCTCCACTAACAATGGCTGAGGAGAGGTGAACCTATTCAGTAAATGGTGCTGGAAAAACTGGTTGACCACATGCAGATGATAAAAACAATACCCCTACATATCACCATACACAAAAATGAACTCTAAATGGGTCAAAGCCTAAACATAAAACCTCAAACTATAAGAATCTTAGAAAATGCAGGGAATACCCTAATGGAAATTGGAACTGGCAACTAATTCCTGATCAAAGCCCCAAATTCCCATGCCATAAGAGATATGATAGATTTCACCAAATTGGAACTGGTAAACAATTCCTGATCAAAACCTCAAATTCTCATGCCATAAGAGATATCGTAGATCTCACCAAACTGAAAAGCTTCTGCAAAGCAAAGAAACAATCAAGAGAGCGGGGAGGCAGCCTACAGAATGGGAAAAATATTTGTTAATTGTATATCTGACAAAGGGTCAACATCCAAGATCTATAAGGAAATCAAACACTAAAAAAAAAAAAGACAAAAACAAAACCAAATAGCCCTATTAAAAAGTGAGCAAAAGATATGAATAAACACTTCTCAAAACAAGACATATGAGCAGCCAACAGATACTTGAAAAAATGCTCAACCTCACTAATCATCAAAGAAATGCAAATTAAAACCATACCGAGATACCACATAACTCCAGTCAGGATGACCATCATCCATAACTCAAAAAACAACAGATGATGGAGAGCATGCGAGAAAAAGAGAATACTTCTACTATGTTGGTGGGAATGTAAACTAGTACAACTTCTGTGGAAAACAGTGTGGCAATTCCCAAAAGATCTAAAAATAAATCTTTCATATGACCTCACAATCCCTCTTCTGTGAATATACCTCGAGGAACTCAAGCCATTTTATGAAAAAGATACCTGCACATGCATGTTTATTGCAACATTATTCACAATAGCAAAAACATGGGACCAACCATGCTGCACATTGAAAGAGGACTGGATAAAGAAAATGTGGTCACATACACAAGGGAATATTATGCAATCATAAAGAAGGACAAAATAATTAACCTTGCAGCAGCACAGATGGACTTAGAGTCTGTAACACTGAGTGATCTTTCACAGAACCAAAGAACTGAGTATCACATGTTCTCACTCATGAGTGGACTTTGAACAAATATCATAACATTCAAGAAAGGGATTAGCAGGAGTGGAAAACTGCCAGGGGAAGAGGGGGGCACACCTCATTAACGAGCATACCTGGCGTCAAACCAGGTGAAGTGGGGACAAAAGTGAGGCTCAAACTTTACCCGCACTGTATCATTTATGTACCTAAACCTGAATTGCATCCCCCATCTTTAAAATAAAAAAGTTTAAAAAAGAACAAATTATAAAAAAGAAAGTATAACCATAGCATATTACTTGATTCAGGTATGAATAACCTAATCTGAATATTGGCTTAATGAAATTTGGTGCTATAGCTATATTGCAGGCTGAAGCAAAGAGTGGACAAAGTAGTTAGATATTTTATATAATAGAAAACAGTCGATAAAACAAAAATCAGAAAAAGACTGGACACGGTGTTTCACCCCAGTAATAATCCTAGCAGTTCAGGAGGCCAAGATCAGAGGATTGCTTGAGCCTAGGAGTTGAGACTAGCCTGGGCAACATAGCAAGACCTCATCTATACAACAACAGCAACAATAACAACAACAACAACAAAGCTGAACATGGCAGTTCATGCCTGTAATCCCAGCTATTGAAGAGGCTGAGGAGGATGGAGATAGTCTGAGTCCAGGAGGTTGCGGTCGCAGTGAGCCATGTTCATGCCATTGCACACCAGCCTGCGAGACCCCAACTCAAAAAAAAAAATCAGAGAACAGTAACAGACATGTTATCTATCAGTATGGATTCATACAACAGAATAAAAATAGACATAGTTGCCCAGCTATTAGAGATTACAAGTAGGGGAGACACAAGAGGAGAACTGTTTACCATTATAGCCTTCATAGTAGAATTGCATTTTAAAAATTATTTGAGAGCATTACTTTGTATAAAAATAAACCTCAAGTAAAAATGCTCTGATATTCTCAGCAGCTTAGTGCTCCAGCAAGGTGTATCACAAGAGCATTTAAAAATGGGTAGAAGCACCCTGTTAAGGCAGAGCATGACACGGTGCTTTAATAAAGCCTATCTGAGGATCTGCCATATTAACTCTTCTTCTGTCTGTACCAAGTTATACACAGAACAACAGTCTGCATCATCCAGGAACTTCTTAGAAACGCGACTCCTTGGCCCCAACTGAAGTCTATTAAACCAGAAACTTAAGACAGAACCAGGGAAATGTGTATTCACAGTTCTTTGGGTGATTTGGGGCTCACTAAAGAATAAGACTCTCTAATCCATATGAATAGGAAAGTGCCACAATTATCACCTTTAAAAAATGTCAAACTCATTGGTATAACAAGTGCTGGAATCTACTGAAAATCTTTTTCACATCAAGGACTGAAGAGCAATATGAAGATGAGTTGTACTTGTGTTCTTTCCACCTAGTAAAACGTGTGTGAATCAATCCCAGCACATCTATCTGGAACTACCTTG
>NW_007023740.1:0-372 GCF_000164805.1 Carlito syrichta
AAGCAGAATCATGGAAACAACCTAAGTGCCCACCATGAGTTGACTGGACAAAGAAAATGTAGTATTACTTATCATAGAATACTACACAGTCACAAAAATTAATGAAATCATGTTCTTTGCAGCAACATGGGTGGAGCTGGAGATCATCATCCTAAGTGAACTGACTCAGAAACAGAAAACCAAATACTGCATGATCTCATTCATATGTAGGAGTTTAATGGTCACAAAGAAAGTAATAATAGACACTGGGGACACCAGTAAGCAGGGAGGAGGGAAAGGGAGGATAGGGTTCAGAAACTATCTATGGGATACAAAGTTAACTATCTGGAGAATGGGGCACCTGAGACCCAGTCCCCAGGACTACATAATACG
>NW_007023741.1:0-371 GCF_000164805.1 Carlito syrichta
AAAAAAAAAAAAAAAAAAAAAATCAAAAACAGAGGCCAAAACTTTATTGGTAAATAGTGAAAGGGAGATTTGGTTGGGACTCAAAAATTGAGTCCCAATTCTCAACTGGGAAATTAATTTTTCAATTAATTTGAGAAACAAAATTAAAAAGCATACAAAAAAGTTTCTTGTATCTTATACTGAACAAAATGTATGTTACAATTATACCTGTCTATTAAGTTCTCATAACAGGCCATTGCCTTGCTAACCAGTGGTTTGGCCACGTGCTCTTTGAGCTATGGTCAGACCATGTTTTCTTAAGTTTTGGCCCACTCCCCTACCTTGGGGAGGTGAATCTCCTCTTTCTCTCTCTCTCCAATTTACTTTCTAAA
>NW_007023742.1:0-1053 GCF_000164805.1 Carlito syrichta
GGTTCTGTCCTAACAGGGAAGCACAGCCCAGCTTAGATAATGCACAAGGCCAGGCCTGTCAAGAACAATTGAGGGAATGGGTTGTTCTTATAAGATGGGCAGGGGAAAAATGCTAACACTAATCCTGTCACAGCTGGTAAAAACAAATTCAAAGGTCACTTATTTTTTCAATCACAACTTGACAGGATCCAATAAAAACACAATCCTTTAAATGAACAGGTTAATGCACTCTCAAAATGAAGTGTAAGGCCCCTATACCGGGCACACACACACTCTGTCTTTCCTGAACCAGCTCCTCCCTTCCCATCAAAGGGTATAAATTATTCTTCCAAACAATCTTCCACTCTAAACTTAATACAAAAGCTTGGTCAATGTCAAAATTTGGGTGGGGCCCACCAAATCAAAAGTGCTATGATTCAGGGGAAAAAATCAGGTGCATAGTGTAATAGAAGATCAAATGAAACCAAAACACTCTTACCCCGCCAAGCATTTACAGCCACCAAAACCACTGTTAGACTGAGCTGGGTGGAGCAGACTTAACAAGGTCAAAGAGGTGCTGCTTAAAGATCTTGCAATATGGTTTCTTCAACAAATGACCTGTTTCCTTATATTTTTATCAAGTAGAGTCTTTATAAAGTTTCAAGGCCTTGAAATGTGTGAGCAGTTTTTTCAGTATTTTATACAGACACCAATGTATTTATAATTACTTAAGCTATTTTGACATAAGCACCTATTTCAAAACACATTAGTTATACTTTTAAATATTCATTAAAGAATACAAATGGTACATTTTTTTCACATATAAGTAAATGACCAAACTGTTGAGACAATGACTAAATGAATGCCCATCTTCTCTAGCATATCCAGGTCTGACCAGGAATTCTACCACTTTCAAAGGTACCCAAAAGCAGTTTAAACTCAACAGAGAAGTCAAGCGATCCAAGAGGGTTTTCCACCTCTCAATCATTCAATAAATGTAATTCCTGTCTCTCATTTCAACCTTTAGCCATATCCAAAAACTTCATCCACATTTTGAGACAGCTTCCTTTACAA
>NW_007023742.1:2263-11237 GCF_000164805.1 Carlito syrichta
ATTCAGTAATGTTAAGGACATTGACATTGTTGTACAGTCATCACCACAACCTATCTCCAGAACTCTTTTTATCTTGCATAACTAAAACTCTGTACCCATTAAACAATAGTTCCGCATCCCTCTCTTTCCTAGGCCGTGGCAACCACAATTCTGCCATCTGTTTCTATAAATTTGACTTCTCTGGGTACCTCATATAAATTGAATCATACAGTATTTGTCTTTTTATGACTAGCTTGTTTTACTTCACATAATGTTCTCAAAGTTCATTCATGTTGGAGCATGGTGTCAGATTTTATTTCCTTTTTAAGAATGAATATTTCCTTGTGTGAATAGATCACATTTTCTTATCTGTTCAGCCATCAATGGACATTTCAGTTGCTTCCACTTTGGGATACTGTAAATAGTGTTGTTATGAGCATGGTTATCTGTGGTAAATTATTACTACTGTGTTTATTCTTGTCTTTATATTTTCTCTAATACTTTTGTCAGCATACAGGATGAAGGCTTGCCTACACAGTGAATTATAAAACTATCCAAAAACCAATCTGATGCAACTTTGATGCTAGTCTAATTCTGGAGAGGTGCAATTCACAGGACTCAAAAATAGTAACTTCATTTTCTGGTTGAGCCTAAAATTGTGATGAATATAATTCTGGGCATCGATAGCAAGTGAGTGGGGAGCATAGGAAAAAGAAATGTTTAAAATTCTTCTGTCAAAGGCCTAACACCTGGGATCTACAAGGAACTCAAATGTGTCAAAAAGAAAAAAACAGCCCCATTAAAAAGTGAGCAAAAGACATGAATAGACACTTCTCAAAAGAAGATATACAGACAGCCAACAGACACATGAAAAAGTGCTCAGCCTCACTCATCATCAGAGAAATGCAAATCAAAACCACATTGAGATACCACCTAACCGCTGTAAGAATGGCCATCATTAATAAAACAAACAACAACAGATACTAGTGAGGATGTGGAGAAAAAGGAAAGCTGCAATGCTGGTAGAAATGCAAACTAGTGCAGCCTCTTCGGAAGACAGTGTGGTGGTTTCTGAAAGAACTAGAAATTGACCTTCCATGTGACCCAGCAATTCCCCTATTGGGAAGGTACCTGGAGGAACTCAAATCATTCTACAAAAAAGATACCTGCACACATATGTTTGTTGCAGCTCTATTCACAATAGCAAAAACATGGAGCCAACCATGTTGCCCATTGAAGCTGGACTGGATAAAAAAATGTAGTACATATACACAATGAAGTATTATGCAGTCATCAAGAAGGACAAACATATGGACTTTGCAGCAACTTGGATGGATTTAGAGTTGATTATACTCAGTGATCTATCACAGAAACAACAGAGTACCATATGTTCTTACTCATAAGTGAAACTTGAGCAATTATAATACTGTAAGAAAGTGATTGGCGGTAGTGGGAAACTGCTAGGGGAGGGAGGAGCATACCTCATCAACAAGGGTACCTGCATAATCAATGTTTGTATACCTAACCCTGAATTGTAACCCACATCTTTATAATAAAAAAAAGTAAGCCACAAAAAAAATTCCTCTGTCATATAGAAAAGCATCCACAGAAATTCCACTGAATCTGTTGGCCAACACCTGTTACTTTGTCAAAAACTGTAATGTTAAAAAGAAATCGCCAAGATATTCTGCATTTTTAATAAGAATTCCTAGAAATCGAGGCCTTCTGAATAATAAATGAATCCTAGGTAAGAAAATCCATTATGTTATGGTGAAAACATCGTTTCATCCAGTTATGTTACAAAAGTTTTAGTAGAACAAAAGACTTCAAATCATTTTCTTTTTTTATTCATTAATTTATTCTCAAAGACATTGTGTGCCTAGGAGGAGCCAGGCATTATGTTAGATGCTGGATAACAAGGAAGAGGAGGTCACAGGCTATTGAGACACACACATGAGACCATTTAACAGTTGAATGTGGCCCATTTAGAGACACCTACCAGGACTGTTATAGGAGAGTGAATCTTCCTTGGAAAACTTTCACAGGGCATCTGAGGAGAGTTTTACAATCAGACCCATATATTTTCTTTCTTCTGATTTTCACCCAGTTTGGCAACCTGAGGATGAATAAATTTTATGGCTTTTGTATTAGTCAAGGTTCTTTAGAGAAAGAATGAATAAAAGCTACAGAAATAATATATAGAGAGATACAGATAGTAATAGAGATGGAGATGGGGATGGGGTTGAAGATGGAGAGAGCAGGAGGGAGGGGGGAGAGAGAGAGAGAGATGAGAGAGATTCTAAGGAATTAGTTTGCACTATTGCAGAGGCTGTCAAGTCCAAAATTCATGGGGTAGGCTGGTTGCGATAAGAGTTAATGTTGTTATGTTGATTTCAAAATTCACAGCACAGGTAAGCAAATTGAGTTTCCAGGTAGGATTTTGATGCTGTAATCTTGAGAAATACAGAATACCTCTTTCTTCTGGTAAACCTCAGTCTCTGCATTGAAGGCCTTCAACTGATTGGATGAGGCTCTCTGACACATGTAGGTCTTCTGTTTTATTCAAAGTAAAGCAATACTCACATCTCAAAAATACCTTCAAAGCAACATCCAGATTGGTGTTGACTAACTGGGTACCATAGCTAGCCAAGATAACTCAAAATTAATCATCACAGTATGTAAAATTTAACTCAATCTTTAACTTCAATAATTAGACTACAAACTATTCAATACAAAGATAGTAAAATATTTTGAAAGCCACTTCATCAAAAAAGATATACAAATGGCAAGTAATTAAATTAAAATGATACTTAACATCATTATGCAAGTGAAAAATTAAAAAGCATTTTCAAATCCATGTTTTTAAAACCCCACTTCAACTCTATCTAGTTGATCTGAAATGAATTGAACCTTTCCATGTGAAGTGGCCCACACCTCTACAAACAACCCATGTGCTCTGTTTTGTGAAGGTCTTAACAAGACCCTCACAATGAAATGCTTTTAAGCAATCAAGTGTTAATCCTGGGTTCTGCTTTTGCCATCCATTATCTTACCAATACCATCTTCTTCTGTGTTTAATTCCATGACATGTACGACACTCTCTGCATCTTCCTGTCTGTCAGCTTCTATTTTGATTGCATATTTGGTCTTATATTCTTAGCTTCAGTGGTCTCTCTTCTTCAAACTGTTCATCATCTATGGTGCTGATGGCCCCTGTCAATCCTCTAAACCTAGGATCAGCATTAAAACTTTGTGAAAGACTGAACAGCAAGTATTTTAAGTTTTGTGGGTCAGAGGGTCTCTGTTTCAGTTATTCACTTCTGCCCTCTATAACACAAAAGCAGTCATAGGCAAGGTATAAATGAACCGGCATGGATATACTCCAATAAAACTTTATTTACAAAAATAGGGGATAGGCCAGATTTGTCCATGGGACCTAATTTATTTACCCCCTACTCTATACAACAGCTCTGTTTTTTATTAGAAATTTAAGGTGGGAAATGATGTGTTTGAATTAGCAAGGTGCTTGGTAATGATCAACTTAAGGGAAAGTGTACATCTGGGGAATGGAGGAAGACATGGATGACCTACAAAGCCAGAACCAGTAGTCCCCCCACCCACATGGAAATGTTTTTGATATTACCAACAGGTCCTAAGTGCCTGATAGAAAGGAGATTCTCAAATAAAGGTGGCCATTGTGATCATTAGGACTATCTAGTGCGGCATATATTACTGAAGTTTTTACAATTATCATGACCAAAGATACAAAATGCCTTTTAATCTACCTCATTTCATAGTTTATGGAACAGGAATTTCCAGCTTACTTTATGGGGAAGAAACTGAGTTCTTGGTAATAAAAAGCAGTCACAGATGCCAGGAATAACAGGTAAAGGAAGAAGTGGTAAAACCATGTATAAAACCCTTACCAAGCATAGGCATGTGTGAGTACTGCTTGTGGCTGTTTTCTTGAGCAAAATGGCCCCAAAAACTGCTTGTGGATGTAGGCCATTTTGCCCCAAAATAACTAATTTTATTGTAGTAACTTGAGACTCTAAGTTATCCCTAAATATTCAGTCTCTCCTAGTTTACTTAGAGGTTTTATATGCGGAGGTAACTGTGTGTTAATGGAAATGGTATGCCATGTGCCAGGAGATTTGGGTTCAAATCTTTGGTTTGTCACTTGCCTGCTGTGTGACTCTGTATGAATTACTTGGATTCTCTGAGATTTATTTCACTCACCTAATGAAATATGGATAATAATACCATATTCACACAGATAGAAATGTATGAGTATTATGGATTGAGTTGAGTCCCCCAAAAAGATATGTTGGCATTCTAACCATGATACATGTGAATATGACCTTATTTCAAAATTAGTCTTTGTAGAAGTATTCAAGTTAAGACGAGGTCTGTGAGGTGGGCTGTAATTCAATATAATGGGTGTCCATATTTAAAAAGAGTGGGGGGATTTGGACCAAGAAATTGATATGCATACAAGAAGGAGAAAATGAAAATGAGGCAGAGAGTGGAATAATGCTGCCACTAGCCAAGGAACATCTGGGACGAGCAGAAAAGCTAGAAAAGGCAAGAAAGGATCCCTCCCCTGCAGGATTCAGAGAGAGAAGTATCCTGTCAACATTCTGATTTTTTACTTCTAGCTTCCAGATTTGTGACACAATGCATTTTTGTTGTTCTAAGTCACCTAGTTTTTTGTCACTTCATTACAGAAGCCCTAGCAAGGAAATATAGAGAGGATTCAATAAGATATTTGAAAGAAAGTTCATAGTCCTGACACATATGAATGTTCCAAAATGCTGGTGGAAGACATAAATGTATCTTAAAACATATAGTTTCCATTTATGGAACCCCTAGTGATATACTAGGATACTTTATGTGTGTTCTCATCTATAATTCTTACAACAACACAGTGAAATATGGGGACTCATCAATCTCACTCACATTGTATGCAAGGAAACTGGAGCTCCAAGAGGTTAAGTAATTGTGCAAGGTGACACAGCTAGGGAGTGATCACTATATGCCACTGACTCATTTAGGGTATGTCACCAGGGTATTCCCAAATGTAGCAATGACAGAAAGGAATCAAGTAGGCAAAGTTGTTTAAAAGTATAAATATGAATGCAGAGCATAAGGTATCCATCACATTCTAAAGTCTATTCTATGTACCTTCAGTGGCATACTTCATGTCATAGACCTATAGAAGTATTTGATTCCACAAAAAGACTGGTCTTTGGAACTCAGAGCACATGAATATGGAGATGTGCTACCTACACAAATTCTCCTTCAAAGAAGACTGTGTGACCAACGTGTCAACCAATGTTGCGGTCTTCCAGAGTGGTCTACACCCAGTATACGGGAGCAAGAGGATGGGACATTTTGGCATTTCAGTTACTGTAGAGCATCCTACCCCAGGTTAGCAGAGCAAACTATACAGGCTTGTATCATGGGTGGGTATTTCCTGTCCAGTCCTTCTTCCCTGTCCTCCTTTCTTCCTTGGGCATCGATCCCTAAAAAATATGCTGAAAACCAACCTCCATTGCTGTGTCTAACTTCGGAGAATGCAGATTTTGTATCTTCCTTCAGCTAGCAAGGAGTGGTATTGGCCAAGATATAAAGCTGATGAAATATCCAGGGAGAGAAAACATCTTGATATCCAGGCCCTTGTATCTTGAGTTCAGGGGGATGAAATAGAATAGGTTGTGGAAGGAGAGAGTGTCTATAAAACAAAACAAAACAAAAAACCAAAATCTCTACCCCTCTCTATGGACAGATATCAGGTCCCACTGACTTAAAGTGTAGAGAGAAGTAATCTCCATAAAATAGCACTAAAATGTAAGAAGATTCAGGGAGAGTCCTTCTGCAACCTGTAGAATCAAATCTATAAGACCAGATAACCATGGTTTTTAAAAGAATGTGTGATAAGAACATTGAAAGGTAATTTCAAATCATATGGATCAACTCCAGAAAAACACATAGGCATGACTATGGAAAGTATTCAAATGGCACTTCAGGTTTTTATAGTCATTGGAGAAAAAAAGGTACTGAAAGTCTTGTGATTTGTGCAAATACCCCTTGGCTAATGATAAATGTTTCCTACAATATATATTCACATTTCTGCTTAAAGTCAAGGAAAAAAAAAAAAAAGCTAAGTAAGAACAGGGAAGGGGAAGGACTAAATTGCTCCATGACAATTTTTGAAATGATTAAAAACTTGCAGAGAAAATAATCTATTCCAAATATAGTCTACCCCATATGAAGAGAGGCTGGTACTTTATCCTAAAACCCTATCTTTCAGGATATCTGATTATCCCTTGTCAGGGGCCATTTATGTCTGATAATAACAACCAATCTATTGTTCAGTCTTAATATCTTTAAAGAAAAATCTCATTCTCTAGCATGCAACTCCTTCCCTTGTTCACCCCACAGACTTTGCAAGGAGTAAAGGTAAATAGAAAGGTCTGGCACCAAAAAGAGGTCACAAATACACAATTCCATGCTCTGGTCACTGGGCAACACTATCTTCTTGTCCCAAGCTGTGCTGAGCAACATAAAGATAAAATGGCATGCAATATTTATTATAATGATTAAAAAATACGTAACATATCAGAGTCAATGTGATTGTGGGATCTTTTGATCCAGCCACTTCCATTTATGGGTCCGAAAACAGAAACCCACAGTCACATGGGGCAATAGAGATCAAGTCTATATTTCTGATTTCTAAACCAGGCTTAGTTTCACTACATCACATCACTGCCCACATCTTATCACTTTTTCCCACAGCATGACTTAGGTAGAACCCAAACTATTCAGCCTGAGTCCTTTCAGGAAAGTCACTTTTGTCAATATGCACCTTATGGCACTTATGGACATTTTAAGGATAATTCTGACATATTAGAATTAATTGTCAGAAAATAATTGTTAAGGAGGAGAAATTCAGTTTGAAATTAAAATTCTTTGGATATTGGCCTCTGGCTTAAAATGTGGTCTCTCCCTAGCTTCCACTAAAGAGAAAAAGGATACAGAAAATAACCTCTTTCTAAGAATAGTGAAGCTATGACTGACAGGAAAATTTTTACCAGAATATGAAAGGAGATGCCACTAATTAAAATGATAGTCTCCACAGCCACCACTCTGCTGTTCACTGTCTCATCTGTCTCCACATTCAGAAGCCCAGGTTTGTCCATACCAGAAAACAGCTCAATCATCCCCATGTAGTATGGATTCAGGTTACAATCCCTTCAGAGACTCACTTTCTACTTTCATCCCAGGAAAGAAATGAACTAATTGACTCAGTGGCTGGGAAAGAGGGGTGAACAGCAAAGGGGAATTACATGGAGGGGAGGGAAACTCCAAGCACTATAGTCAGTCAAAAGTCTCAGAAGGAGGATATGGAGGATGCAGGAACAGACCTTGTCATGGGTTCCATCACATCAGCATCAGGAGAGCAAATGGCAGAGATGATCCCACTTTAGCAAAGAGCTGGGAGAGAGAACCAGAACTAAGGTGTAAACTAAGTGAGCAAAATGTAAAGGGTTGCTGGTGAGACCAGGAAGAATGACAAGGAAACTTTTGCCATCTTAAAGTAAATATCTGCTTTTAGTCTGATAAAAAAGGAAAAAGAAAAAAGACAAACTCAGTCTTGTAGAAAACAGAATCCAGAGTTTGGAGGGAAAGTTGAGTGTTCAGGATGAATGGAAAGACATAAGGAGATAAAAATGAAGAGAGAGAGGATAAAGGAGAACTAGAAGGGCACCACTGACTTAAACAGCATGAATTCTTGAGAAGGAAACAAGAAAACTTGGAAAAAAAAAACTTTGATTTAAATAACTCATGGAAACTTTAGAGTTCAAAAAACACCCAAGTATGTAGAGGAAAAGTTTCCCTCACCACTCACTATGTTCCTACCTAAACTGATGAAAGAAACCCCCACTGAGACGTGTTCTAACAGTTCTTAATTAATGTGAATAGATGAAAAGAGCATACAAGTATTCAGCTGAAGGAGCGAAGAAAATGAATTTACCTACAACAGAACAAAAATAAAGCAACTTCAGTTGTCCCCATTATAACACTAAAAACTAAGAGGAAATTCAACTACAATTTTGGTTAAAATTAAACTTAACGAAAGGTTATTAAGAGACAAACACCAAATGGTCAAGAGATGATGCAAAGCAACATATGCCTTTGTGATATAATAAGAATGGAACCTTAAAATTTATTAAAGAAAGTTACATGTTTTAACAAGTATAAATGTATACAAGTATTGACCAAAATAACTATAAATGTAAAATACCTCTCAAAACAATATGTAAGAAAAATAATTTAATAGCAATAGTCTAAATCTTAAAGCCCAGTTTATATTTGTAAATCTCCAATATAAGAAAGGAGAGTAAAATTATATTAGGTCCCTTGCTTGATATAGAAAACTTACAATTATCTCATTCTTAATTTTTATTATCATGGAAATACACATTTAAAATGTTTTTATAAATTTTACGAGCCACTAGTAAAAGTAAAACTAAAGTGCACTGACTCAACCTCAGGAAAGTGTAAAAGTTAAAGATAAATATAGACGGAGACCAAAGGGAGGCCCCAATTTTACCTGTGTGATGACCACTTGTCATTATACATTAGAGAAAGATAGAAAACTTTTTAAAAATTCAAAATATTATGACAAAAATAAATAAAAATATTAATGGATGATCAAATTGGATTTTTAAAGTCAAATCTATTTTGCTCTCAAGAGATATTATGAAAATAAAATCAGAAAAAGTGTTTTTAAATGAACAAGATTTATTAGACAAATTTTAAAGGTGGATTTAAAAATAGGTATTGCGCCGGACTCGGTGGCTCAGCCTGTAATCCCGCGCCTTTGGGAGGCTGAGGTGAGTGAATTGCCTGAGCCCGCGGGTTCGAGACCCTCCTGGGCAGGGAGACCTCATCTTTACAATAAATCAAAAATCAGCCGGGCATGGTAGCG
>NW_007023743.1:0-368 GCF_000164805.1 Carlito syrichta
AAAAAAACATAAGGAATGAAAAGAAGAGCATCCATTTGTGTATATAGTTGCGATCATTGTCAACAGACGGATATCATTGGGGAAGTAGTCCTCAGCCTTGGGCATAGAGTTCCTGAAAGATGATCAGCAGACAATCAGGCTGTGGTTTGGGAGGCCGACGTGGGGACCACTGGAGCACAGGAGTATGAGAGCAACTTAGGCCACATAGCGAGACCTCTTCTCTCCTTGGAACGCAAACACACAAGTGGTGCATGGTGGTGCCCACGGCCCCTTATGTTGGCCTCCATCCCACGGAATGCCTTTGCATGGTCCATGCCAACAGCATGTGTGAGCCCAGGACAGGCACTGTGACTCACAGCTGTACTCCC
>NW_007023744.1:0-368 GCF_000164805.1 Carlito syrichta
AGCTAGCTAACTATCTAGCCAGCTAGGAAGTCAGGTGAATAAAGTAGCTGACTGAACTAAATAGCCAACCAGTTAGCCAGCTGACTTAATTATCTTGCTACCTAGCTAGCCAGTTGGCTAGCCAGCTGACTGAACTAGATGACTTAACCAGCTAGCCAGATGGCACAATGAGGTTACTTAACTAGGTATAGAGCTGGCTAGACAGCTGACTTCACTAGCTCTCTATCTAGCTAGCTGGCTCATCAGCTGAATTAACTAGCTGACTTAATTATCTAGACAGCAGGCTAGCCAACTGAATTAACTAGCTCGCTACCTAGCTAGCCAGCTGGATAGCCACCTGACTTAACTAGGTGGCTTAACTAGTTTGC
>NW_007023745.1:0-367 GCF_000164805.1 Carlito syrichta
GCCTACGAGCTAGCAAACTGACTTAACCAGGAGGCTTTACTCATTAGCCAATGAGCTAACGAGCTGACTTAACCAACTGGCTTAACTCAATAGCCAATGATCTAGCGAACTGACAACCGGCTAGCTTAACTCGTTAGTCAACAAGCAGGGGAGCTGACTTAACCAACTGACTTAAGTCAGACAATGAGCTAGTGAGCTGACTTAACCAGCTGGTTTAACTCATTAGCCAACGAGCTAGCTAACTGACTTAACCAGCTCACGTAACTCATTAGCCAATGAGCTAGCAAGCTGACTTAACCAACTGGTGTAATTCATTAGTGAGCTGATGTAACTAGCTGACTTATCTAGTTAGCTAACTAGTCATCTA
>NW_007023746.1:0-421 GCF_000164805.1 Carlito syrichta
TTGCCATTCCTATTCATTCCATTCCATTCTATTCTATATCATTCTACTCCACTCCATTACATAACACTCCATTCCATTCCTTTCCTTTTGTTTACATTCCATTCCTCTCTTTTCCATTCTATTCGTCTCCATTCCATTCATTCCATTCCTCCGCATTCTTATTCTCCCCTTTCCATTCCATCCATTCCATTCCTCCCAATTCCAATCTATTCCATTCCATTCCTCTCCATTTCATTGCATTCCATTCCATTCCCCTCAATTTTTTCCATTATATCCCATTCCTCTTCTTTCCATTCCATTCCTCTGCCATCCACACCATTCCATTGCAATCCATTCCATTCCATCCCTTCCTTTAGTCTGTATTCATTTCATCTCCTTCCCTCTCCATTCCTTTCCTTTCCATTCCATAGCATTCCTCTCC
>NW_007023747.1:0-621 GCF_000164805.1 Carlito syrichta
TTTTGATTTATTGTAGAGATGAGGTCTCGCCTGCCCAGGCGGGTCTCCAACCCCGCGGGCTCAGGCCATCCGCTCACCTCAGCCTCCCAAAGGCGCGGGATGACAGGCTGAGCCACCGAGCCCGGCTGATATACTTTTTATTGTCAAAAAAACTTTTATATCTGTTGAATCTGAACCTTGGGAATGTTCTAATAAGAACATAAACAGATGGGCCGGGCGCGGTGGCTCACACCTATAATCCCAGCACTTTGGGAGGCCAAGGTGAGAGGACTGCCTGGGCCTGCGGGTTCAAGACAGCCTGGGCAACTTGGCGAGCCCTCCTCTTTCCAATAAACCAAAAATGAGCCGGGCGGGGTGGTGTGTGCTTGTGGCTCCAGCTCCTCGGAAGACTGAGGCGGCAGGATCCAGGCTGCGCTGGCCAGAAGGTGCCCCCGCCCTCCAGCCTGTGCAACCGAGTGAGGCTCCCACTCAAAAAAAAGGAAAAGGAAAAGAATACAAACAGATGCCACCCAATCCCCGAGCTCTCCTTTTCCTTAAAGTTGAACCTCGCCCAGGAAGGGCAGCAGAGCGAGACACAGCCTCGCGCTCCCCCAACGGCCTCCCGGGCCCCGTGCTCCCGGC
>NW_007023748.1:0-364 GCF_000164805.1 Carlito syrichta
TCCATTCCATTGCATTCTATTTCTCCATTCCCTTCCTTTCCATACATTTCATCTCCATTCGATTCCATTCCATTCTATTCCATTTTTCTCCATTCCATTCTGTACCATTCCATTCCATTCCTCTCACTTCCATCCCATTCCATTCCATTCCTGCCCATTCAATTCCATTCTTTCTTATCCTTTCCATTCCTCTCATTCCATTCTACTCCCTATTCTCCATTCCAATCCGTTCCACGCCATTCCATTCCATACGTTTCCATTCCTTTCAATACCATTCCATTCCAATATTCTCTATTCCATTCCATTCCATTTCATTCTTCTCCATACCATTCCATTCCATTCTCTTCCTCTACATTCCATTCCA
>NW_007023749.1:0-400 GCF_000164805.1 Carlito syrichta
GGCTAGCCATATATGTATTTCTGTTAATTATATTTTAAAATATTTTTATAAACTAAATCAGTAATCTGTCATGCTTATACACTTGTGTGCATATTGCATTTCTATTAGTAATACATTTATTTATATTTATGTATTACAATTTCATGAACTACATGAATATATTTTCCATTCGATTAATATAGAAATATAACAACAAAATCATTAAAGATAGCAAATAATGTAACATTCACCAACATTTTGCTTTTAAATGTGATATACTAATGTCTACCATTCTTCCTTTAAACACTCGCTTATTGTTTCCAATTAAATAGCATTATAGTCATGTATTATTAATGATGCGGAAACGTCTTAGAAAATGCAAGGTTTGATGATTTTGTCATTGTGTGAACATCATAGAGAG
>NW_007023750.1:0-1103 GCF_000164805.1 Carlito syrichta
TATATATGGGGGCATGAGTTAGCAGTCTGCATACTTCTGGTAAATAAGAAATTTTTGGGTTTCTATTATTAGACTCACAATCTAATGTTTTGTTTAAACTATATTTACAGTATATGGCTCCTATAATTAGTTTGGGGTTGGTAGATAGTAGGATTAGGGGTAGTAGATGTATAATTATTAATGTGTTTTCTCGGGTGAAAGGGGGTTTAATGCTGTTGATGTGGTATGTATATTTTCCTCGTTGTGTTATAGTTAGCATATATAGGGAATATAAGGCGGTAATTAGGGTATTAAGGCCTATCAAGATAATAGTTAGATGTGATCATGAAAATGATGCTATTATTACGGATAATTCACCGATTAA
This sequence comes from Carlito syrichta, assembly GCF_000164805.1. NCBI lineage: Eukaryota > Metazoa > Chordata > Mammalia > Primates > Tarsiidae > Carlito > Carlito syrichta. Next base: position 365 of record NW_007023750.1, read on the forward strand.
ATTAATTGTTGGGGGGAGGGATAGGTTGATTAGGCTGGCGAGGAGTCATCATGTTGTTGCAAGGGGTAAGAGGGTTTGAAGGCCATGGGCTAGTGCAATTGAAACCAGGAGTAGTGTGAGCGTTATATTCGTAATTAGGGATAAAATTAAATTAATTATTCCTTCCTGGGTTATACCAGGGCTAATTGATTGGAAGTCAATTGTACTAATTAATACTAAAGGGACAGGACCCTTATCAATAAATAGAGACGTATAAGAATAGTCAGACTACGTCTGCAAAATGTCAGTATCAGGCGGCAGCTTCAAATCCGAAATGATGGTTTGATGTAAAGTAGAATTTTAATCGTCGAAGGAAACAAATGGTTAGAAAGGTTGAACCAATGATAACATGGAGTCCGCGAAAGCCTGTGGCCATAAAAAAGTCGATCCATAGACACTATCAGAAATGGTAAATGATGTTTCAAAGTATTCTGATATTTGAAGTAGGGTAAAATAAATACCTAATGTAATAGTAATTAATAGGGTTTGAAGTATTTGTTTACGATTGCCTTCTAGTAGGCTATGGTGGGCTCATGTAATGGAAACGCCTGAGGCTAGTAAGACGGATGTATTTAGTAAGGGCACTTCTAGAGGATTTAGGGGGTAGATACCTGTTGGGGGCCAGCAGCCCCCTAGTTCAGGGGTTGGTGCTAGACTGGAGTGGTAAAAGGCTCAGAAGAAGCCTGTGAAGAAGAATACT
>NW_007023751.1:0-437 GCF_000164805.1 Carlito syrichta
GTTGATAGCAGTTAGAGGTATTTCCCTTTGAACGGCAAGTTGCAACTTTAAAGGCCCGCCTAGGCGGGTTTTGTTTAAGAAAGGCCAAATGGCCCAGAGACTGGTCATTTCATAAAAAAAAGTCTTATTTGGCCAAAATTACAGTTTAACGATTTTGAAAAGAAAAAAAAAGAAAAAAGAAAGAAAAACAACAACAACTAAAAAAAACTTTTCTTTTTTTTTTTTTTAACAAAAGAGGTGGGGGGAGCTAATTGGATTTTGTCTTAACAATGGATGGTACTTAGGACTGAACTTAAGGCTTGTATTTGTTGCTCTAAGGCAAGACTTCCAAATTCTTTTAAGTTTGCCTGTATGCCCCTAACAAGAAGAGTTAAGATGCCTGTCTACTTTATTTAAAAGCCTGTTGTGGGGCCTTTTCCCTTAGCAGGGGCTTTTGT
>NW_007023752.1:0-2523 GCF_000164805.1 Carlito syrichta
TAAGCGACAGGCTGTGCAGGAAGGCTGCCCACTTGACCGCCCCAACACCTGGCTTGTGGCTCGGCCTCACCTGTCTCGGGGATCGACCGGAGCCATCCGGCTTCTCTGTCGGCTGCTCTTCTTGACCGGCAGGCAGAAACATCGCCTGAAGGCATTGACACACCTCCTCAGGGCCCTCTGCCAGCCCCGGCTCTCTCGGTCCTGAGAGGTTGAAATCTCACCCTCTGGCTGCCCAGTGTGGAGGGGGTTGGAATGCGTGGAGTCGAACGAATCTTCGATAGAGTAAGTTTTCCTGGATGTTTTTTCAAGGTCTTGGTTCTCGGGGCTTTCTGTTTTTCCTCCGACCTAGGGATCTCCACGCTGGGGTTGACCCATGGGTCTTGTAAGATGGTGACCCCCAGGGTGGCCCTCTGCGTGGGGTCGGTCACCAGGATTTTTTTGATGAGCGCTTCCAGGGTGAAGGAGAAGTAATAGGGAATCTTGTACTTCCCTGCGATGATGTTTGCAGCGAGGTCTTTCGAATCGTTGTCATTAAAGGGTGTATTCCCGGCGACCATAAAATATAAGACAGTCCCGAGGCTCCAAACGTCCACCGGTGGCCCGTGGTACGGGTGCCCTCGGTGAATCTCCGGGGCGGTGTAGCATGGGGTGCCGCACATGTCGGTGAGCCGCTCCCCCTCCTCGAACTCACCGCTCACTCCAAAATCGGTGAGCTTGACCACCCCGTTCTTCCCCAGAAGCATGTTTTCCGGTTTGATGTCTCGGTGCACGATGTGCTTCTCGTGGCAGTAGCGGACGGCCGAGCACATCTGCCTGAAGAAGCGTCGAGCCTCTTCCTCCCCGAGGCGGCCCTTCTCGGCGATGTGGTCGTGAAGGTCCCCTCCGCAGACATACTCCATCGCAAAGTCAGTGCTGCAGTCTCTATCGATCACCTCGAACAGCTGCACGATGTTGGGATGTCTCAGCTGCATCATGATTGTGGCCTCCGTGTAGCACGGCCGCCAGCAGCTGGAGGCCGGCTGCTCTCCGGCGATCACTTTGAGTGCCACCTGGGTGCCGGTTCTCACGTTTTCAGCGAGCTGAACCTGCCCAAAGGCACCAATGCCAAGAGTCGTGAGGACTCGGTAATGGCAGAGGGTGTCCATACGGACGCCGTCCCACTGCATGGTGTGACTCCGCGACTACTATACTCACTACAGTAACTAGACTAGAAAAGCAAAGAATATGAGCAACACTAAAAATACTAAGTTGCTAACACTACTTCAAAAACACGCTAAATCTACTACGACTACTAAAAAAGACTAAGAGAAAAAGTCAAAGTGTGTGAACTATACTAAACAATGCTAACTAACTTTTAGAAAACAAGGGAAGACAAGACACACAGGGAAAAGCATCAAGGAAATGAGAAGAAGATGGGAAAAAGAAAAAGGAGAAAATAGTAAAAGAATAGACACAGAGGAGAGACACAGAAAGACGAAGAAATGAAAGAGAAACAAGGCAGTAGAGAAAGGAGCAAACGAGAATGAGGAAAATGGGAAAAAGAGAGAAATAGTAAACACGGTAGAAAAACACCAAGGATCAACAGAGGCAGCGCACGGTCTCACTCCGCAGGGGCTGTACGGGCGTCCTGGGATATAGTGACCAAAGACCTCAGGCCAGCCAGGGGCTTATATAGGCGTGCAGGATTCCGTCACCATGGCGCTTTATGAGGTCAGAGCAACTGTCGTGGCTGGGCTACTCCCCGGGTTTGGGGTTTTTTTTTTCATTTTTTATTTGCAATAACCTTTTCCTCCTTGTGACGGTAGTTGTTTTTTGTTTGTTTCTGTTTGTGTAGGTGGGTTCTAGAGACCGATGTTTGCTTTCTCAAAAATTACCCCCTGTCTGGGCTCATGCCTGTAATCCCAGCATTTTGAGAGGCCTGGGTGGGAGATCACTTGAGCCAGGCTTTCAAGAACAGCCTGGGCAACATAGCGAGACATCATCTCCACAGCAACTGTAAAAATCGTGCATCTGTAGCCCTAGCTATTCGGGAGGCTGAGGGGAAGGATTGCCTGAACCCAGGAGGTTGAAAGTGAGGTGAGCCGTGATCACGCCACTGCACTCCAGCCTAGGAAACAGTGAGTATCAACTCAGAAAAAAAAAAGTCAAAGCCTGCAGTATGCTTCCATATCCTTTTTATTGTTAATTGGAAAATCTAAAATAACTTTTGGTTTCTCAAAAACCCCTTCATGTGTACTGTCAGATTACCCCTTTTTCTTTAAACTCTGAATGATTGGTCTCAAAATGGTGGTGACACTTAACTGACATCATGATGCTATAAGAACATGTTCTGTTGCACAAGACGTGAGATGTATGGTTGGGTTGCCAGGAAGATAGCCCGCATCATACTTTCTTCCTAAGATCATCAGATTGTCATCAACATCCTATTGCAGATCATATGCTCTTCACAGCAGCTGTGTGAAAGTGAAGGTAATCATTTCCATTTTACAGGTGAAGAAACTAGGTGCAAGGGTGTTAAGTGAC
>NW_007023753.1:0-500 GCF_000164805.1 Carlito syrichta
GGGGGGGATTCTTTCAACATATTTGCCCACTTTATTGCGGGTGATTTACGAGTTCACCTGCCTGCACGGTGCAGAGATTTGTCCAAAACTGAATGATCCCATGCTGCACCCGCCTATCTATTCACCCTGTCTCGCCCAAAGTGACTTTTTTTTTTGTTTCCCCAATGAAAAAAGTCCTAAAAGGGAAAAGCATTTGGCCAATGTAAAACAGGTGAAACAAAGAAGAGCAGAAGGACTAAAAGACATCAAAACTGACAAGTTCAAAAACTGTTTTGAGCAATGAGAAAACCATTTCTATAGGTGTATTCCATCATATGGAAAGTACTTTGAAGATGACTGAAGTTTAAACATGTAAGAATAAATATACAATTTTAATAAATAAATCACTGGTTTTTGGGGTCCCCCTTCGTGTGTATTTTTCTCTAGCAATTACTTGATGAATAAAACAAAATACAGCTTTAAATAAGTATGCAATAGATGCAGAGTACAGAATAAAGGGG
>NW_007023754.1:0-433 GCF_000164805.1 Carlito syrichta
CAAGTCAGCCGAGTAGTCAGCCAACGTGTTAAACCAGATAAGTAGTTATCCACATTGACCACCAACAAGTTGTCACCTAGGTAGCTAGTTACCCAACTAATTAAGACAGCTAGTTAACTCATTTACCAAATATTTAAAACAGTAGCAAACTTGTAAACCAACTCATTAAGTCAGCTACCTATCTCATTAGCCAACTAGTAAAGCCAGCTAGCTAAGTCAGCCAGCTAATTAGCTAGCTAGCTAAGTCAGCTAGCTAAGAAAGCTAGCTCACTAGTTAGCTAACTAATTTAGCTACTAAAGCCTGCTACCTTAATAGTTTGGTAACTAGGTAAGTCAGCTAGTTATTCAGTTAGCTAAATAGTTAGGTAACTATTTAATTCAGGTAGCTCAGTCAGCTAGTTAACTAGTTAATTCAGCCAGGTAAGTCAGTTAA
>NW_007023755.1:0-496 GCF_000164805.1 Carlito syrichta
CCAAGGAGAGTGTCCTGTTCGCTGAGCCACCCGAATAGCGCCGTGTGTCTCCCAACTCCTGCACACACGCACTGGCAGTTGCTTTCCAGCCACCCTGACATCAGGGGTGATGGATCGCATCACAATAGAGCACTGGCCAATCGGCAGGGCCTAGAGCCAGTGACCTCTGACCCCTGTACTTTACACATGTGTGCAGCTCAGGTTTGTGCCCATGAATATTCAATTGTATGTGGGTGAAATCTTGTGTGTGTGTCTGTGTGTGTGTGTGTGTGTTCGCGTGCGCACCAGTTTTCTGAATGGGCCTGGCTTCTTTGCTCGTATGTATCCAGGTCCTTGTTACTGTCACGCACAGGCCCCGTAGCTGGTAGAAGTACATTCAGGATGCTCCCTTCTTTGTGTCCTCATCTTGGGGCGATGTATAAAGGAACCTAAAGAGAGAAGTATAGACATGGGCAGCTGCAAGGAAGTAGATCCTGGTCTGACACCTCACAGAGCG
>NW_007023756.1:0-421 GCF_000164805.1 Carlito syrichta
CATACCACTACACTCCAGCCTGGGCAACAGAGTGAGACTCCAACTCAAAAAAAAGAAAGTCCATTCAAATTAATAAGTATAATAGAGAATGGATACACACAGACATACAGAGACACACACACACACACACACACACACACACACAGACACACACACCCTAGTAGCTTTTCAAAACAACGGTCAGAAAATATAACTTAAAAAGAAAAAGCCATCTCATAAGTCTATCATCTATCTATCTATCTATCTATCTATCTCATAAACAATAAGAATAGAAACGCTTCCTTGGGATAGACCTAAATGACAACATTAATAAAAGATGTGAGGGAAATATGCAACTGATTTAAAAAATCAACTTGCATATATTAGAAGAAAGCACACATCACAAGTTTTTATAAGAGAAATAAATATTATAAAGGTAATC
>NW_007023757.1:0-394 GCF_000164805.1 Carlito syrichta
ATCTCATCTGATTTTATTTCATTTCATCTCATTTCATCATTTCATCTCATTTCATTTCATTTCATCATCCCATTCCATTTCATTTCTTCATTTCATTTCATTTCATTTCCTTTCATCATTTCTTCTCATCTCATCTCTTAATCTCATTTCATTTCATCATTTCATCTCATTTTATCATTTCATTCCATTTCATTTCTTCATTTCATTTTATTTCATCATTTCATTTCATCATTTCATCTCATCTCATTTCATCTCATTTCAACATTTCATCTCATTTCATTGCATCATTTCATTTCATTTCATTTCTTCATTTCATTTCATTTCTTCATTTCAGTTCATTTCATCATTTCATTTCATCATTTTATCTCATCTCATCATCTCATCTCATTTCATT
>NW_007023758.1:0-353 GCF_000164805.1 Carlito syrichta
CTAGCCAGCCAGCTACCAAGTTGAATTAATTAACCTGCTACCTACTTAGCCAGGTGGCTAACCAGCTGACTTAGCTAGCTGACTTAACCAGCTAGCCAGCTGGCCATCCTGATGAAACTAGCAGGTTACCTAGCTGTCCAGTTGGCTAGTCACTTGCATTAACTAGCTGAGTTAACCTTCTTGCCAGCTGGCTAGCCAGCTGACTTAACTAGCTGACTTAATTAGGTAGCCAGCTGGATAGCCAAGTGACTTAACTAGGTCACTACCTGGTCAGCCAGCTGGTCATTTAACTGAATTAACCAGGTGTCTCATCTAGCTAGACAGCTGTCTAGGCAGCTGACTTAACTAGTAAG
>NW_007023759.1:0-484 GCF_000164805.1 Carlito syrichta
CTATCTAGTCAGTTGGCTAGCAAGCTAACTTAAGTAGCTGACTTAACTAGCATGTCAGCTGACTTAACTTGATGACGTAACTAGCAAGCAACCTAGCTAGCCAACTGAATTAACCAGCTGATTTAACTGGCTAGCTACCTAGCTAGCTTTTTAGCTTACTAGCTGACTTAACTAGTTGACTTTACTAGCTAGCTAGCTGACATAACTAGTGGACTTAACTAGCTAGCTACCTATGTAGCCAGCTGACTTACCTAGCTGAAATAACTATCTAAAGAGGTGGCTTGCCATCTGACAACTATTTTTTTAACTAGCTAGCCACCTGGCTAGCCAACTGACTAAATGAGCTGACTTAACCAGCTAGCCAGTTGTTTAGTCTGCTGAGTTAACTAGCTGACATAATTTAGTAGCCAACGGGCTTGTCAGCTCACTTAACTAGCTAGCTACCTAGTTAGACAGTTGGCTAGTGAGCTGACTTGACTAGCTA
>NW_007023760.1:0-403 GCF_000164805.1 Carlito syrichta
GATTAATTTTTTTCCTCTTCATTCCTCTCCATGCCATTCCATTCATCTCCATTGCATTCCATTCCAATCAACTTCTTTCCATTCCATTCCTCTCCATTCCATTCCATTGCATTCTTCTCCATTCTATTCCTTTCCGTTACTTTCCATTCCATTGCATTCTTCACCATTCCATTCCATATCATGTCTCTTCATCCCATTCCTCTCCATTCCACCCTCTAAACTGCATTCAATCTCTTTCCATTCCTCTCCATTTCATTCCATTCCATTCCTTTGCATTCCATTTCATTCCAATAGACACCATTACATTCCTCTCCATTACATTCGTCTCCATTCCATTCCATTTCATTCCATTCAATTCCATTACTCTCCATTTCTTTCAGTTTATTTCCTTTCCTCTTCATTC
>NW_007023761.1:0-353 GCF_000164805.1 Carlito syrichta
GAGAAGGAGAAGGAGAAGGAGGAGGAGGAGGCAGCGGCAGATGAGTAGGAGAATGTGTAAAGACATTTTCCTGAGTATTCTGGAGAGATCATGCTTATATGCAGTCAGTGCGACACATAATACATTATCATTTAAAGAATAAATAATGTGGAAATTAGAGTCATTTTGAATCAAGCACTCTTGTAAGTTAGGAATGAAAGGAACTTTTCTTAATTTGATAAATTTTGACACCCAATCAAGAGTAAGTATCATAATTATTGGTAATAACTTGGTTCCATTACAAATAGAAAGAAACCATGCATGCCTTTTAATTTTTTCACCCAATTTCCCCCACCATCTGTGAGGATTATTCC
>NW_007023762.1:0-424 GCF_000164805.1 Carlito syrichta
CTCAAGCAAAACCCAGTAAACCTTGAGTGAAGGCAGGCCTCAGTGGGGGGATCTCCTCCGGCCCAGAGTTGAAGACCAGGCAAGAAGACCAGGATTCGACCAAATGGAAAGTTTGTGATTGCAGCATTTTGGGAGACCCAGGCCGAGAGGATGGCCTGAGTTGGGTGGTTTGACAGCAGCCTGGGCAAACTAGTGAGGGAAGAAAAGAAAAAAAGAAAGAAAGAAAGAGAGAGAGAGAGAAAGAAAGAAAGAGAGAAAGAAAAATTCCATTCTCCTGCAAACTTTCTCCCCTTAGTCCTTCCCCCCCCATGGCTCCCTCAATGTGAGCATCCCAAAAACTCAGCATCTTCCAGACCCAACCTTTCCCCAGTGGCTGCCCCACTTTGGTGCAGAAATTCCCGAGGCTCCCTGGCCAAGTTGCTGC
>NW_007023763.1:0-383 GCF_000164805.1 Carlito syrichta
CTGAATTAACTAGCTGATTTAACCAGCTAGCCAGCTGGCAAACCAGCTGACGTAACTAGCTAGCTATCTAGCTAGCGAACTGGGAAGCCAGCTGAATTAACTAGCTGACATAACTTTCTAGCCAGCTGGCTAGCCAGATGACATAACTAGCTTGCTACCCAGCTAGCCAGTTGGGAAGCCAGCTGAATTAATTGTTGACTTAACCTGCTAAACAACTTGCAAACCAGCTGACTCAACTAGCTGACTTAACTCGTTAGCCAGCTGGGTAGCCAGCTGAATAAACTAGCTCTACATAGCTAGTTAGATGGCTAGCCAGCTGACTTAACTAGCTGACTTAATTACATAGCAAGCTGGATAGCCAAACGAAATAACTAGCTAGATAC
>NW_007023764.1:0-353 GCF_000164805.1 Carlito syrichta
ACATAAGAAACTTCAGGGCTGTTGAAATGGAATATATTGAGATTATCATTTTATTTTTAGTTTGTATATTTCTTTTAAAAAAATAATGCTTATACCTGGCCATTATCACTTTTTTTTTTTAGTCAGGTTGGAGTGCCGTGACATGCTCATGGCCACCCCAGTGTCGACCTGCTGGGCTTAGTCGATCCTTCTGCCTCAGCCTTCTAAGTGGTCAGAAGTACAGATGTGTGCTACCACTCCCGGTTAGAGTCAAGGTCTCACCAAGATGCCCAGGCTGGTTTCAACACTATCACTTTTTTTTCTTTATTTTAAGATGTGGGGTACAATTCAGGGTTAGGTATACAAATGTTCAT
>NW_007023765.1:0-373 GCF_000164805.1 Carlito syrichta
AAGGCAAGTTTCAAATGGCTGACAGTGCCAGATTCCAGATATAAGAAGGCATCTCTCCATCTCTCCTCTCTTTGGTCTCTCTTTCTCTTTCTCTCTCTCTCTCTCTCTCTCTCTCTCTCTCTCTCTCTTTTCCTGGTGACAAAGAGAGTGATTTCTCTGCAGTGTTGCAGTGTGACATTTGAAGTTATGCCTAGCTTTTGCTAAGGGTAAGCAAACCACCCCCACTGGAAGAATTGGGAGAACACAGGATTCAAGAGCCCAGACGGTACTGGGAGACTTATTCCTCATCCTCTCGTGTGGTTCTGGTAAAAGCCAACCATGCTTATTTACTTTTCTCCATTTCCAGGTCCTCTGGAGATTCCTATGAAGACAA
>NW_007023766.1:0-478 GCF_000164805.1 Carlito syrichta
TGCATAGTATTCCATCATGTATATGTACCACATTTTTAAAATTCAGTCCTCTTTTGATGGACAGAGTGGTTGGTTCCAGGTTGTGCTATTGTGAACAATGCTGCGATAAACATTTGTGTGGGTATCTTTTTGATAGAGTGATTTGAGTTCTTTAGGGTATATTCCCAGTAGTGGGATTGCAGAGTCATATGGGAGGTTGATATTTAGAGCTTTTAGGAATCGCCACTCTGCTTTCCACAGAGTTTGTCCTAGTTTACACTCCCACCAACAGAGTAGAAGTGTTCCCTTTTCGCCATACTCTTTCCAGCATCTATTATTTTTTGAGTTATTGATAGTTGCCATTCTGACTGGAGTTAGGTGGTATCTCAGTGTGGTTTTGATTTACATCTCCCTGATGATTAGCGAGGTTGAACATTTCTTCATGTGTCTGTTGGCTGCTCGGATGTCTTCCTTTGTGAAGGATCGATTCATATCTTTT
>NW_007023767.1:0-553 GCF_000164805.1 Carlito syrichta
TCCACATCAACAGGGAAAATCAGGGCATCTTGCTGAGAATGAAAAGGAAATCCAATTCTAAGAGTTCTCATTAACTGCAATCTATGGGGCCTCTTGATAAGATTTAATCACCAATCTGGGATTCAGGAACCCTACATTTTTCAGAGCTATTTGCTCCATGGATACGCTAAATCAGCCATTACATATCCACAGGAATTTCTGGTATTCTTGTTAGTTGTAATCAAAGGTCTGGCCCTACAAATCCTTTGGTGTCCTATGAACATCTACGACCATAATCATGTTCCCCAGAATCAAAAGGCATATTGGTACAAAATCTCTCAATTCAGGTGACCTCAAATTACAGAAAATTCTTGTGAGCGGGCAGGTCAGATTTGGGATGTTGGGTTTTGAATATTCCACATTTTTGGGAGGTCATGTGAAGGGGAACAAGGAATCTTGGATTCCAGTTCCCAAAGTACATTATGGTAGTCTTTCTCTTGATATCCAAACAATAGGAATTCTCGGTCACCAGGAACTGTCTCAGCATCCTGCAGAGGGAAGCAGGAAGCTGGGT
>NW_007023767.1:1931-2378 GCF_000164805.1 Carlito syrichta
TGTGTCTTCTGAAAAGGGAACCAGGAATCTTGGGTTCCAATTCCACAAGAACTTTATGGGGGTCTTTCTCTTGATATCCAAGCAACTGGAATTCGGGGTCACCAGGTAATACCTCGGCATGTGTCTGAGAATGAAGCAGGAATTTCATTGATGGGAGTCCTCATATACAGAACACTATATGACCTGCTGCTCTAGAAGTCTAAGGAATCTTAGTCACGAGTCCTCCATCCCAAAAACCAACAGAGCGTCTTGCTAAGAGATAACTTCCAATCAGATTTTGGGAGTAGGAATCTGGATAATGAGTGTCCTCATACACAGGAAACTGCAGTGTCTATTGCTAAGGAAGAATTAGGAATCTGGTTTACACGTGTCCGCAATCCCCAAAAAAACTTCAGTGTATCTTGCTAAGGGCTAAATACGAATTTATGTTTTTGAAGCATAATCTAG
>NW_007023768.1:0-368 GCF_000164805.1 Carlito syrichta
ATCTTCGATTCATTTTTGATGGCCAAGACGAGGTCTCACCCTGTGTCCTGGGTTGTTGTCAAACTCACAGGCTCAGGCCGTCCTCTTGCCTGGGCCTCCAAGGTGTTGGGATGACAGGCTGAGGTCCTCAGCCCGGCCTGTGGTTGTGGTGGTTGTGGTTGTTGGTATTATTTCTGTGTTGGAGTCTTGCTTTTTTGCCCAGGCCAGAGTGCAGGGGATTGCCCTCGGACACTGTGGCCTGAATCGACTGGGCTCTGGTAATCCTCCTGCAGCAGCCTTCAGAGTGGTTGGAAGGACAGGTGTGTGCCACCATCCTAGGCTCATTTTATTGGCTACTTGTAGACATGAAGTCTCGCCAAAGTGCCTGG
>NW_007023769.1:0-510 GCF_000164805.1 Carlito syrichta
TACTCATCCATCCATATCCACCCATCCATGCATCCACCCGCCCACACACCCACCCACCCACCACCTATCAACCCATCCACCCATTCATCCTTTCATCCATCCACCCATCCATCCACACATCCACCCACCCATCATCCATCCATCATCCATCCATCCATCCACCCATCCATTCAGCCACCCACCTACTCATCCATCCATGCATCCACCACATATCCACCCACCCATTCATCCATCATCAACTCACCCATCCATCATCCACTCATCCATCCATCCATCCATCCATCACCCATCCACCCATCTATCCATGCAACCACCCATTTACCCATCCATTCATCCATCCACCCACACATCCACCGGTCACCCATCACCCATCAACCCATCCACCCATTCATCCATTCATCCATCCACCTACTCATCCATCCATATCCACCCATCCATGCATCCACCCGCCCACACACCCACCCACCCATCACCTATCAACCCATCCACCCATTCATCCTTTCATCCATC
>NW_007023770.1:0-670 GCF_000164805.1 Carlito syrichta
AAAAAAAAAGAAAAAAGAAAGTTGAACATAATTCCTCATATATTTAATTGTTCGGCCTGGAAACTATTTTTTCCTATGATGAATATAAATAAAGATGACAAATATTTACACTTAATATATCTTGAAAAGCTCTCATTAGGAAAACTGTAATAGGAAAGACAAAGCACAGTATTTTCCTTAAGTTACAGAGACAAAACTCTCTGAACATGAAAAATGGTAAGCAATTGTTTTAAGAGGAATAGCTGATATCCAAACAGAGATTACTACCATAGGGTAAAAAGTTTCATAATGGGGGGGAGGGGGAGGGGATTAACAGTAGCAAATATCTGTCTGGGGCTGGGAAAACACCTTTTATTAACAGGGTGTTTGAATGAAACGTAATTGTACACCTAACCCTTAACTGTACCCCCCAAAACTATAATAAAAATACTGATTAATTATTAAAAAAAAAAAAAAAAAAAAAAAAAGTTTTATAAAAGAAATTTTTTTTCTGATGCAACTTCAAGAGATATTTGCTTCTCAAATTCTAGGTGATGCTAAATTAAACTTACCACATTAACACCTTATAGGCAGGTAAATGTAGAAATTAGAAGAATATTCATCAAAAATGTTTATGAAATACAACTTTATTTATAAAAATTATAGATAGATCGTCCCCTCCACTTAGTCT
>NW_007023771.1:0-347 GCF_000164805.1 Carlito syrichta
AAGTTACTGAATTTTATGAACAAGTTTCTGAAAGTTCTATTGTCATTCTTAGAATATTATTTATGTAACTATCACCTCCTTTGGACAAGCCTTTATTTAGTCTTTTCACCGTATATGATGTTCTCTAACTTCATATGCTAAGCATGATTTATACAAGTCTAAAACAAACAAAAAAAAAGTGGCTCAGTCTGTCATCCCAGCACATTGGGAGGCCAAGGCAAGTGGATTGCCTGAGTCCACGGGTTCGAGACTCACCTGGACAACTTGGCGAGACCTCATCTCTACAATAAATCAAAAAAAAAATTTTTAAGTAAAAAGTAAAAAAAAAAAAAAAAAAAAAAAAAAAA
>NW_007023772.1:0-375 GCF_000164805.1 Carlito syrichta
CTGAGTTAACTAGCTGAATTAACAAGCCACCTTCCTAGCTAGCTATCTAGCTAGGCAGCTGAATTAATTAGCTGATGTAACATGCTAGCAAGCTGAATTAACTAGCTAGCTACCTATCAAGCCAGCTGACTTAACAAGCTGACTAAACTAGCTAGCCAGCTAGTTATCAAGTTGACTTAACTAGCTGACTTAACTACCTAGCCAGCTGGCTTGCCAGCTGACTTAACTAGCTAACTAATTAGTTAACAAGTTGGCTAGCTTGCTGACTTGGGTAGCTAAATTAACCAGCTCGCCAGCCTGCCAGACAGCTGACATAACTAGCTAGCCAACTTCCTAGCCAGCTGGCTACCGAGTTAACTTATGTAGCTGACTTAA
>NW_007023773.1:0-346 GCF_000164805.1 Carlito syrichta
GAGTAGTTGGAAGTGCTTTTCTGGGGAAATCCAAAAAAGAATTAGCCTTTCTACCCCCTGATTCTCTCTGTAGTGTCAGACTCACACCTGCTAAAGATGAATCTCATTTGGTTAATACAGAGCATTAACCTGTGTGCTCTGGGGAAATGTGCTCTCGGCACAGGTTATTCATAAATTAATGTTTGTGATTCTGTTACCCAGATTCCAGTTATTTCCTGTCTCAGAAGTCAGTGGCTGCACAGGTAACAGTTGGAAAGTATTGCAGCTGTGCTTTGGCAAATGTCCTTTTATTTATAAATGACATAACAGTCCACCAAAAATATAGCTTCAACAATAAGCACATATA
>NW_007023774.1:0-406 GCF_000164805.1 Carlito syrichta
TTAGTGCCCATGTCTTTAGGGGCTTTGAGAAATTTTTGTTGGTGTTGATTTTTTTTTTTTCTACTGTGGTCTGAGAAGGTGCATGGCAATATTTCAACCTTATGGAATTTGTTTATGCTTAAATTATGGCCATGAAACAATCAATCTTGTAGTACATTTCGTGTGCTGATTAGCAGAATGTACATTCTGTTGTTTTTTTGATGGAATAATCTGTAGGTATCTACGAAGTGCAACTGGTCGAGTGTCAAGTTTAGGTTCTGGACCTCCTTGCTGATTTTTTCCTTGATGATCTATCTAGAGTTTTTAGTGGTGTATGCAAGTCCCTGGCTATAATAGTGTTGGAATTAATATTTATTTAGTTTATTTAGTAGTTGCTTTATAAATGCTTGTGCTCTTTTGTTGTGTG
>NW_007023775.1:0-426 GCF_000164805.1 Carlito syrichta
TAGATGGTATCTCAATGTGATTTTGATTTGCATTTTTCTAATGATTAGTGAAGCTGAGCATTTTTTCATATGTCTGTTGACTCCTCTGGTCATATGTCTTTTTTTTGAACTGGGTCATTCATCTACTTTTTAATGGGGCTTTTGTTTTTTTTTCAGATCGTTTGAGTTCTTGTAGATTCTGGATGTTACATCTTTGTCAGTTATACATTGGCAAATAATTCTTTCTATTCTGTGGACTGTCTCCTAACTTTCGTAATCATTTCTTGATATAAGTTATTTTAAAGGCCAACTTTTATTGGATCACACATTAATAGAAACAAATGAGCAAAACACACACAAATTACACACTTCAACTCCATCTCCCTTCATTTAACTTAGTTATCTTAATTTTTATATTATCTGTCTCTTAACAGATTGTTGTTGCTA
>NW_007023776.1:0-563 GCF_000164805.1 Carlito syrichta
AACTAGCTAACTAGCTTACATATCTTGCTGAATTAACTAGTTAACTACCTAGCAAGCCAGCTGACTTAACTAGCTGAAATAACCAGAAAGCCAGCTGTCTACCCATCTGACATAACTAGCTTTTTAATAACTAGCCAGCTGAATAGACAACTGACATAACGAGCTGAATTAACTTGCTAGCCAGCTGTTTAGCCAGCTGACTAAACTAGCTGACTTAACTAGCTTGCCAGCTGGCTAGCCAGCTAACTTTATTGCCTAGCTGTTTAGCTACCCAGCATCCTAGTCAGCTGACTTATCTAGCTGACTTAATGAAGTAGCCAGCTGGCTAGCCAACCGACTTAACTAGCTAGCTATGTAGCAAAACAGCTCTATAGCCAGGTGACTTAACTAGGTGACATAATATCGCCTCATGGCTAGCCAGCTCACATAACTAGCTACCTACCTACATAGCCCACTGGCTTGCCAGCTGAGTTAACTATCTAACTACATAGCTAACATGCTTACCAGTGAGCTGACTTAACTGCATGACTTAACTAGCTAGTCAGCTGGCTAGCCAGCCAATT
>NW_007023777.1:0-456 GCF_000164805.1 Carlito syrichta
CAATTCCTCTCCATTCATTTCCATTCCATTCCATTCCTCTCCAATCATTCCTCTCCATTCAATTCCATTCCCTTCCATTACATTACATTCCACCGTTTCCACTTCATCCCACTCCATTTCACTCCTTTCCATTCCATTCCTCTGCATTCCATTCCATACATCTCCATTCCATTCCATTTCTCTATTTCTCATTGATTCCATTCCATTTCTCTCCATTCCATTCCATTCTATTCCTCTCCATTCCATTACATCCATTCTATTCCATTCCATTCCTTTCCTTTCCATTCAATTCCATTCCTCTCCATTCCATTCCTCTCACATTCCATTACTCTACATTCCATTACTCTATATTCAGTTCCATTCCTGTACTTTCCATTCCATTCCATTTCACTTCACTCCATTCCTTTTCTCTCCATTCCATTCCATTTCTCTCCATTCCATTCCATTTCATTCCTC
>NW_007023778.1:0-537 GCF_000164805.1 Carlito syrichta
CCACAGGCTTAGGCAATCCACTCACCTCAGCCTCCCAAAGGCACAGGATTACAGGCTGAGTTTTTTTTTCTTGAGTTGTGTCGGTGACCAGCACTGACCAAGGGTGGGTTAGGACCCGCACCAGAGAATCTGGACAGAGGGTGAACTGATCCCTCAGTAATAGATGCAGATCGAACTTTGGGGCAATGACATTCAAAGTGAGAGGCACTTAGGGGAAGTTGGAAACTCATTAGTTTACATCTCTGCTTTGGATTTAAGGCTTGTCACCCACAGCGTTGAGGAATGCACTTACCTCATTGGGTTTCATCTGAGGAATTTGTCCATCTAACCAGTAGAAAACTCTGGGAGTACTTCTGCTTCCATGTAGCCTCCTAATAATTGATGACCCCAAATTCCCTTGACCTCAGAGGCAATTCTTTTATTTCCTGATGAACCAGATTTCATGTTGTTATATCTAAGGCATAAAACTTGACTGTTAGTGACTTTTTTTTTTGAGTTGGAGTCTCACTCTATCACCCAGACTGGAGTGCAGTGGCC
>NW_007023779.1:0-342 GCF_000164805.1 Carlito syrichta
GGCTTCTCCTAGAGTTATGCACAACCCTCCTTGTTTTAGGAAAAGGAGGTCTAGGCCTCGACTAGTCTGTAGTACTACCTCAGCGAGAGAGTCAAGCTGTTGTTCTAATTGAGACACGCTCAATTCTAGTAGGCATAAATCAGTGTCAATTTGAGTGCTAAGTTGTTTAAGATTTTGGTTGCCCAGAATTAAGGAGGCTGTGCCTATGGCTATAGCTCCAGCAATGCCTAGTCCCATTAGTAAAGGGACTAACAGTTCCCATTTTGAGCAGGTGCTGTTAGAGTCTGTGTTGTCTACCTTACGTTCCTTTACAAATACAGACCTGGGGTAGGATGTGGACCA
>NW_007023780.1:0-342 GCF_000164805.1 Carlito syrichta
ACTAGTTAAATCAGCTTGCTAGCTAGTTAAGTCAGCGAGTTAACTCAGCTGGCTAGCCAGCTGCCTAGTTGTGTAGTTATCTAATTAAAACAACTGACTAGCAAGTTAGCTAACTAGTTAAGTAACCTTGTTAAATCAACTCACTGGCAAGCTGGATAGCTAGGTATCTAGGTAGTTAGCTGGCAAGACAACAGGCTCTGTAGGTAGCTAGCTAGTTAATCCAGCTGGCTATCCAGCTGTCTAACTAGGTAGCTAGGCAATTATGTCAGCCTGTTAGACAGGTGGCTACCTGATTAAGTCAACTAGTTAAGTTAGATGGCTAGCCAGCTGGCTGTCTAGGTG
>NW_007023781.1:0-359 GCF_000164805.1 Carlito syrichta
CAGCTGGCTATCAAGCTGGGTAACTAGTTAAGTCACTTAGTTAAGCCAGCTCGCTAGCCAGCTGGTTAGCTACGTAGCTAGGTTGTTAAGTCAGCTGGAAAGTCGACTAGTAAAGGCAGCTCACACATTGGCTCACTCGACAACTGACTAGATAAGTTGTCTCGTCAGTTGGCTCAATCGCCAGTTGACTACTTAAGTCTTCTGGCCAGTCAGCTCACTTGCCAGCCAACTAAAGCCAGCTATCCAGTCAGCTCACTCGCTAGCTGAATAGTTAAGTCAGTTGACCAGTTGGCTCACTTGCTGGCCAACTAGTTAAGTCAGCTGACCAGTCGGCTCACTCACCTGCCAACTAGTTAATT
>NW_007023782.1:0-376 GCF_000164805.1 Carlito syrichta
AAAAAAAAAAAACATTAAAAAAATAAGATGGTAATAATATAAAGTGCCTGGATTAAATTGAATGAGAAACATAAAATCTCTATATTTCAAATGAATTTATAAATTTCCCTCAATCCCAATAAAAGATACATTTACCCAAAGTGGCAGGAGTATCTAAGGGTTCATTAACAAAACATGCATAAGATCTCTAAACAAATATTCTAAACTCTATTGCAAAACTAAAGATTATTTGACTAGATGGATATCCACGCCACACCCTGGGATAGTATGGGTCAGTATTGGTCAGCCATATATTCGAGTCAGCAAATAAAATATATTTAATTCAAATGAAAATCTACCTAACTTTTTTAGGAACTTGATAAACATACTCTCAAAT
>NW_007023783.1:0-340 GCF_000164805.1 Carlito syrichta
GGAGAGGAAAGGAGAGGAAAGGAATGCAGACAAATGGAGAGAAATGCAATGGAATGGATTGCAATGGAATGGTGTGGAATGCAGAGGAATGGAATGGAATGAAATTGAATGGAGAGGAATGGTGTAGAATGGGATGAAATAAACTGGAATGGAATGGATTACATTGGAAAGGAATGGAATTGGATGGAATGGAGTGGAATGGAATGGAATGGGCACTAAAGGAAGGGAATGGAATGGTATAGAATGCAGAGGTCTGGAATAAAACGTAATGGACAGGTATGGAATGAAGTGGAATGGAACGCAATGGAGAGGAATGGAATGGAGAGGAATGGGATTGAAA
>NW_007023784.1:0-421 GCF_000164805.1 Carlito syrichta
AGCTAGCTAGGTAGCTAGATGGTTAAGACAGGTAGTTAAGCCAATTGGCTAGCTATGTAATCAGTTGGTTAAGTCAGCTAGTTAAGTCAGCTTGCTAGATAGTTAAGTTAGTATGTTAAGTCAGCTAGCTAACCAGTTGCCAAGTTTGAAAGCTAGCTAGTTTAGTCAGCTGGCTGGCTAGTTAGCTAGCTAGTAAAATAATCTAGTTATGTCAGCTCACAAGCCACCTGGTTAGCTAGGGAGCTAGGTAGTTAAGTCAGCTGGCTATACAGCTGGCTCCCTGTGTAGCTAGGCTGTTAGGACAGAATGCTAGCCATCTGGCTAGCTAGTTAAGTCACCCTGTTAAGTAAGCTGCCTAGATACATGGCTAGCTAGGTAGCTAGTTTAGTCATAAGTCTATCCTGCTGGCTAGCTAAATAAG
>NW_007023785.1:0-339 GCF_000164805.1 Carlito syrichta
ATTCTCTTGTTAGAGAGGAAAAGTGATTCTTATGTGAAACCTCTTCATTTTCAACTTTTGGCAACTAAAGTCATTCAAAGACATACCTATTCATTACTAATTTACAAACTCTGCTCAGTCCTCGCCGCCATATTTGTTCAAGGAGCCATTTATAAGCCTATTACATTTTTTTCTTCAAAGCTCCAGAAACATGACAAAGAGGAGGAGGACTCCCCGGCCTTTTGGAGATCAGAGGAGGAAATGGCAGCAGAGGCTGCAGCTCTACGGGTCTACTTTCAGTGATTCAGATTCTGAATTCCAACAGAATGACTGATGCCAACCAGTCTGAAGACACCCATG
>NW_007023786.1:0-449 GCF_000164805.1 Carlito syrichta
CACCTAGGTACTTGGTGACTGGTAAGTTAAGATGGCTGGTAAGCAGGCTGGTTAGGTAGGTGGCTAGCTAGTCAAGTAGGTGGCTAGCCAGTCAGCTTGATAGTCAGTTAGCTAGTTAAGTCAGTTAGGTCATCAGCTAGCTAGTCAACTAGATCATTGTCAGCTAGCAAGCTAAATAGCCAGCTGGCTAGCTAGATAAGTAACCTAGTTAAGTCACCTGGCTAGACCACTGGCTAGCTAGGTAGCTAGCTAATTATGTAAGCTTTCCAGCCAGCTGGTAATCTATTTACGTCAGCTAGTTAAGTCAGCTGTCTTGCCAGCTGGCTAGCTACATAGCTAGCTAGTTAAGTCAGCTAGATAGCCACCAGGCTAACTCGTGTTGTCAGTTCGTTATGTCAGCTTGCTAGCCAGCTGACTAATTTGTTATGTCTGCTAGTTGAGTCAGCTGG
>NW_007023787.1:0-371 GCF_000164805.1 Carlito syrichta
GGTAGACATTTTCATCTACATATTACAATATTGGAATTGATGCTTAGAGTGTTTGTTTTGACTAATGAGTGACAGTGCCAGAATGCATACCCAGGCTGATTCTCAAGCCTTCTACGAGGGGCCTGTGATAAGCAAGAGACAGCTAGTGGGGTGGGTGTTGGAAGAGTTTTGAGTTTTGAGTGTGGCCAAAATAACAAATCCTGGAGAGACCACACAAGAATATCAAGAACAAAATGGTCAGGAGCAGAGTCAAATCAGATTTTATTTTTTATTTTTTTATTTTTTGGCATTCAGGCTTTTTAATGTTGGAAGGTGTGGGGGTGAAGAAGTCAATGTTGAGGCTTCTCTGGGTAATTCTGCAGGCCTTGTAG
>NW_007023788.1:0-398 GCF_000164805.1 Carlito syrichta
CATGCAGGAATAAGTGGAGATTTCAGTCAATACTTTTAAAAAATCGAGATATATATATTTAAAATATATATATATAAACTTATATATAGCCAATATATAAGATCTTGATTTTATATATAAGTTGTACACACACACACACACACACACACACATACACACACACACACACACCTCATTCTTCTCTTCCTCCAAAGTAGGGACTTGCTATTTGTTGGAGGGGAGGGAAAAAAGAAAGGAAAAATTAAGATATTGGCTTTCGTAAGGCTATCTCAACTTCTAGAGATAGCAACTTTATGGAAGCCATTATTCTAACTATCACAGACACAAAACTGAATACCGCATCTTCTCACTCATAAGCAGGCCCCAAACATTGGGCATGTGAGCACAAAGGTGGGAAC
>NW_007023789.1:0-365 GCF_000164805.1 Carlito syrichta
GCCATGAGTGTGCCACTGTACTACAGCCTGGGCAACAGAGTGAGACTCCAACTCAAAAAAAAAAAAAATCCACTGAACAGAGAAAATGGTCAACAAATGTGTGTTGGGAATGACTGTGATGGTGTTTCTTGCCCAGGAAAAACAGGGTTAGGTCAGATGCAAGTCTCCTTCCTTTATCCAACTCAAACAACAACAACAACAACAACAACAACAACAAAAAAAAACCCCAAAAAACAACAACAAGAAAAGAACTGTGAGAAACACTTTTAAGGACATATGCTTAAGATTAAAGTAAATAAATGGGTAAAATGTTTCAGATGTATGGCTGACACAGGTCTGATTTTTAACAATATAAACATTATATA
>NW_007023790.1:0-338 GCF_000164805.1 Carlito syrichta
TAATTAAGTCAGCTGGCTAGCCGGCTGGCTATCTAGTTAATTCAGTGATTTAAGTGAGCTAGCCAGCCGACTGGCTAACTAGGTGTCTACCTAGTTAAGCCAGCCAGATAGCTAGTTGGCTATATAGTTGACATCTAGCTAAGTCAGCTCATTAGCTAGCAGGATAGCTAGATGCCTGGCAAATTATGCTGACTGGTTAGGAGGCTGGACTGTTAGGTGACTCGTTAGGTAAGCCAGCTGGCTAAATGGCTGACAAGCAGAGTGGCTGCCTAGTTAAACCAGATGCCTAACCGGATAGACAACCAGTTAACTAGCTAGTTAAGTCAACTGGCTAGCCA
>NW_007023791.1:0-344 GCF_000164805.1 Carlito syrichta
AATGGAGAGGAATGAATTGGAACGCAACGGAATGGAGTTGAATGTATAGCAATGGAATGGAATTGAATCGAATATAATGGCATGGAGAGGAATGCAATGGAGAATAATGGAATGGAATGAAATGAAATGAAGAGGAATATAATGGAAGTCAAAGGAGAGGAATGAAATGGAATATAATGGGATGGTATAGAGTGAATGCAATGGAATGCAAAGGAATGAAATGGAATGGAATACAATGGAATTGAATGGAGAGAAATGAAATGGAATGGAATGGTACGGAAAGGAATGGAGAGGAATGGAATAGAATGGAATTGAATGGAATGCAATAGAATGGAATGGAGAGG
>NW_007023792.1:0-830 GCF_000164805.1 Carlito syrichta
TAAGTTAGCTAGGTAAGTTAGCTGGCTAGCCAGCTGACTAAACCAGTTAAGTCACCTAGTTAAGTCAGGTGTCACCCAGCTGGCTAGCTAGTTAAGTCAAGTCATTATGTCAGTTGGCTATCCAGCTGGTTAGGTAGCTAAAAAGCTAGTTAGGTCAGATGGCTAGCCATCTGGCTAGCTAGATATTTCAGCTAGTTAAGCCAGCTGGATAGCTATGTTGGTAGTTGATTAACTCAGCTAGTTAAGTCAGCTTGCTAGTTAGATAAGTCAGCAAGTTTAGTCAGCTGCCTAGCCAGCTGACTAGCTGGGTAGCTAGCTAGTTAAGTCACCTGGTGAGAGAGTGAGTTAGCTAGTTAAGTAACCTGGTTAAGTCAGCTCACTAGCCAGCTGGTTAGATAGGTAACTAGGAAGGTAAGTCAGCTGGCAAGCCAGCAGGCTACATAGATAGCTAGCTAGTTAAGTCAGCTGGCTATCCAGCTGGCTGGCTAGGTAGCTAGGCAGTTATGTCAGCCTGCTAGCCAGCTAGCTAGCTAGTTAAGTCACCTAGTTAAGTCAGCTGGCTGGTCAGTTGGCTAGCTAGGTAGCTTGGTAATTAAATGAGCTGGCTAGACAGCTGGCTAACTACTTAAGTCAGCTAGTTAAATCAGCTGGCTAGCCACCTGGCTAGCAATATAGTAATATAGTTAATTCAGCTGACTAGCAAGCAGGCCAGCTATTTACATCAGCTACTTAAGTCAGCTGGATAGTCAGCTGGCTTGCTAGATAGCGAACTAGTTAAGTCAGTTGGCTAGCCAGCTGGGTTTCTAATTAAGTCAGATATATAAGACAGA
>NW_007023793.1:0-509 GCF_000164805.1 Carlito syrichta
TGGGCAACAGAGTGAGACTCCAACTCAAAAAAAAAAAAGAAAGAAAGAAAGAAAAGAAAAGAATTAGCCAGATGTGGTGGCAGGTGCCTGTGGTCCCAGCTACTCGGAAGGCTAGGGTGGAAGGATCACCTGAGCCCAATAGGTCGAGGCTGTGGTGGCCAGGAGCACGCCACTGTCCTCCAGCCTGGGCGACAGAGTGGGACTCTGACTCAAAAAAACAAACAAACAAACAAACAAAAAATACGCAGCACTTTGGAAGGCTGAGGCGAGAGGATTGCCCGAGCCCACAGGTTTGAGACCAACCTGGGCAATATGGCGAGACCTCGTCTCTACGATAAATAAATAAATAAATTCGCTGGGTATGGTGGCACATGCCTGTAGCTCCAGCTACTCGGAAGGTTGAGGCAGAAGGATTGCCTGAGCCCAGCAGGTCAAGGCCACGGTGGCTGTGGCGTGCCCCTGCCCTCCAGTTTGGGCAACAGAGTACGACTCCGACTCAAAAAAAAAAA
>NW_007023794.1:0-485 GCF_000164805.1 Carlito syrichta
GAATAGTTCCAGATTGCCAGCTGATTTACTGGCAGCTAAAGCAAGGGTGTATCTCAGAGGTGAGTCGAAGGTGCATTGTTTAAAAGTTCAGTGTCTCAGTGGAATCATTCATGCATGAATACATTTGATACGGATAAAGAGTAATAATGGAGTAAAACATAATAGAAAGCTGCTTTTGTATAATAAAAGCACCATGAATTTGACTAAGCACTAGAGTCTCTACCTTCCCTCATCTATCTCCCTTAAAAATCACAAATGTCTCGAGGGTAAGGACCATCTTTCACTTATCTTCCTATCCTTGACTTGCCAATGTCTGCAAGACGCAAGAGTTGTGCAGCAATTTTTAACCGAATGAGCTGCTTACCCTTTGCCGGTGGTCCCTAGCCCCTACCTTCCCCGGCCCTCCTCGGGTCATGACAGCTGAGTTATCTGTGCACTCAAATCCTGCCACATTCCCATCCCAATCATGTTAATGTGGGGTCCAA
>NW_007023795.1:0-334 GCF_000164805.1 Carlito syrichta
AGGTGTATTCAAACAATGAAATATGTCATATAGTCCTTTGCCTCATCCTTTGGAGTTAGCAGAGGCAGTCTTTAAGTGATTCTACTCCCCAACTTCTCCCTCACTTCTGAAAGTGTTGGTAACAGTAATCCTGGTAATAGCTGACTCTGTAGCTAATAGGTTTCCTTATTTAGGATATGTGAAAAAATTGCTATCTTTGTGGTTTGAAGAATGCTCTCAAAGTTGCAGTGACTAAAATTTCCATTGACCCCACTGATACATGAGACCTGTTAGCTTCACACTAGTCTAATTAACACCCATATCATTGTACTTCCAACTTAATCAGACTTCTGGC
>NW_007023796.1:0-424 GCF_000164805.1 Carlito syrichta
TCCATTCCCTTCCATTCCTCTCCTCTCTGTTCCATTCCATTCCATCCCTCTCCATTCCATCCCATTATCCTCCATGCCATTTCACTCCTTTACATTCCTCTACATTCCATTCCTTTTCTTCTATTCCTCTTCATTCCACTCCATTCCATTCCATTGCACTCCACTCTATTCAACTCCTTTCCATTCAAATCCATTTTATCCCATTCCATTCCTCTCCATTCCATTCTTTGTCATTCCTTCCATTCCATTCCATTCCATTTTAATCAACTCCTCTCCATTACATACCATTCCATTCCACCCCATTCTGTCTATTCCATTGCATTCCTTTCCATTCCTTTCCATTCCTCTCCATTCCGTTACATTTCATTACATTGCATCAAAATACATTCCAATCCATTCTGTTCCATCCATTCCATTCCTTTCC
>NW_007023797.1:0-332 GCF_000164805.1 Carlito syrichta
AACTGAGTATATACATGAGACTTTTAAAAATACACATTATCGTCTTCAGAAAGTCTAATTAAGTGGCCAGTGGTGAATCTTGGTCATAAGTATGATTCAAAGTTCCCTCAGGAACTTCTGCTTCCAAAAAGACAGTGTAAAAGTATTTTTTCCCTATTTCTTTTGCTAATTGCATCTAAAAACCCTGAGTATATTATATAAAACATGAACAAAAATATTCTGAAGAATGAATAGGAGTCAGACCAGATGAGTACAACATGGTCTTAGAAACAATATGGCTGCCGGGCTCGGTGGCTCAGCCTGTAATCCCGCGCCTTTGGGAGGCTGAGGGG
>NW_007023798.1:0-805 GCF_000164805.1 Carlito syrichta
CCCTTGGGCTCAGGCAATCCTGTAGCCTCTGCTTCTCAAAGTGCTGGGATTACAGGCTGAGCCACTGAGCCTAGCCTGGTGCTCCTTGACTGTAGTTGGAATTTACCTGGTTTACTCTGTAGAGTTTACCCAGCCCCCTGGGGAGGAGCAAGCATGCTCACCTTGTATCAGCTGATGACGCCCTAGGAGATCCTCCTCCCCAGAGAAAGGGCCTGACATACTTATATGGTGCAAGGCATTGCTCCTTAAACCTTCCCTACGCTCTTCCAAAGTGGATGTCGTTGATCCTAGATGACTGGCGAGGAAACTGAGCCTCAAAGAGTTTAAGTGACATCTACTGTCAGTCCCTATTTTCTCTGGGGTTTTTTGAGATTACTTCACAATTTTGCTGAATAACTAATTTTGTTGAGTAATTAATTAGGGGGTCATCTTTGCGTTCTCCTTGTCAAATGCTAGCTACATGAAAAAATTTTCATTTATTTAATTTTTTTAGAGGCAGGGTCTTGCTCTGTTGCCCAGGCTGGAGTACAAGGGCATGATCACAGGTCATTGCAGCCTTGACCTCCTGGGCTCAAGTGATCCTGCCACCTCAGCCTCCCGAGTAGCTGGGACTACAAGCCACTGAGGGCAGCTAATTTATTTTTCTATTTTTTGTAGAGATGAATCTCATTATGTTGCCCAGACTGGTCTTGAACTCCTGGGCTCAAGTGATCCTCCTGCTTCAGCCTCCCAGAGTGCTGGGAGATAATAGGTATGAGCCACTGTGCCCAGTCCCAGTTGCTAGTTACATGAGAAATGCATTCTG
>NW_007023799.1:0-416 GCF_000164805.1 Carlito syrichta
CTAGCTAGCTAACCTGTTGTCCTGTGAGAGAGCTGACAAGTTAGTTGACCTGTTGGCTGGCGAAAAAGCTGACTAGTTTGCTAACTAGTTGGCAGGCAAGGGAGCCGACTAGTTTGGTGACCTGATGGAAAGCGAGTTATCCCACTAGTTACATGACCAGCTAGCTGAGTTTCTAGCCGACTATTTAGCTAAGTAACTAAATAGCTAAGTAATGAGCTGATTTGCTAGGTGGCTAGCTGACTAGCTGGCTGGCTACCTAGCTGACATAATTGGATACCAAACAAGCTATCTTGCTGTCTAGCTAGCTGACTTAACTAGCTAGCTGGATAGCTAGCTGATTTAAGTAGCTAACTAGAAAGTTGGCTAGATAGCTGGCTTGCCAGCTGACTTAACTAGCTAGCCAAATGTTTGGCTAC
>NW_007023799.1:2062-2847 GCF_000164805.1 Carlito syrichta
AGCTGACTTTACTAGCTGAAATACCTAGCTAGCATCCTAGCTAGCTAGCTAGCTAGCCAACTTAACTAGCTGATGAAACTAGCTAGATAGCTGGCATAACTAGCTGACTTAACTAGCTGGCTACTTAACTAGGCAGTTGACTTTACTAGCTGAAATAACTAGGAAGACAGCTGTGTAGCCCTCTGAATTAAGTACCTTTTTAACTAGCTAGTGATCTGTGTAGCCAATTGACTTAACGAGGTAACTTAACTAGCTAGCTAGCTGGTTAGCCAACTAATTAATCAACTCGTTGATTAATGTGCTAGGCAGCTGCCCAGCAGGGTGTCTAAACTAACTGGCTTAACTAGTTATCCAGGTGGCTAGCCAGCTGACTTAACTAGCGCTCTAACTCTCTAGACATCTGTATAGCCAACTTTCTTAACTAGCTGACTTAATTAGCTAGCCAGCTGGCTAGCCATCTGACTTAACTAGGTCACTACCTAGTTAGACAGCTGGCTAGCCAGCTGACTTAATTAGCTGTTTTAACTAGCTGGCCTGCTTTCTAGCCAGTTGAATTAACTAGCTTGCTACATAGCTAGCCAGTTGGCTATCCAGCTGATTAACTAGGTGACATCTTGATAGCAAGCCGTCTAGCGAGCTGACTTAACTGGCAAGCTACCTAGCTAGCCAGCTGGCTAGTAAGTTGAATTAACTTGGTCATTTAACTATCTAGCCAGCAGACTAGACAGCTGAGTTAACTAGCTAGCTACCTAGCTAGCATTATTGCATGCCAGCTGACTATACTA
>NW_007023800.1:0-851 GCF_000164805.1 Carlito syrichta
CTGGAAAACAAGATATCTAATATATTTGTATCCCAGGACGTACTCATCTCTGAGTAAGGTACATTTTTTTTTTGTTTCTGTACAACTTTTCATCTTAACTCTTAAAGTATTACTCTTTAACCGTGTCTATGTCCTAAACAATAAATGTTATGTCATAATTGACCATTCTGTAAGTAATGTGTGTTGGTGATTTTCTATGTTAGAATATTGTAGTTTGATTGACAGGTGACTTTTAATAAAGTTTAGTTTTCCACCACTTGCTAGGAAGCAAGTTACATGCAGTACAAAAGAGCTTTCATAGTATCTGATATGGTGTGAGGGAAAGTTCTAGAATGTGAAAGTTAGAACAACCTAATTTCTTGCTTCCCAGAAAAACAAGACGCACTTATAATTATTAAGAGAAAAGTGGCCAGGCATGCTGGCTCACGCCTGTAATCCCAGCACTTTGAGAATCTGAGGCAGAAGAATTGTTTGAGCCCAGGAGTTTGAGACCAGCCTGGGCAACATAGCAAGATCTCAACTCTATTAAAAAAAAAAAAATTAGCCAGGCATGGTGGTGTGCACTTATAGTCCCACTTATAGTCCCATCTACTACACAGGAGACTGAAGTCAAAAGATTGCCTGGGCCCAGGAGGTTGAGTTGCTGTGAGCTGTGGTCATGCCACTGCACTCCAGTCTGGGTGACAGAGAGAGACCCTGACTTAAAAAAAAAAAAAGAAAGAAAAGAAAAATTAAAAAATAAAAAGAGAAAAGTGAACTTAACTGTCTTTTTTACATAAAGGTGAAATAATTATAGGAATGCATAGCATGCTTGTAATGTCACGGAGGCATGTAGTATACATTAAATACTG
>NW_007023801.1:0-371 GCF_000164805.1 Carlito syrichta
CATTCCGTTCCTCTCCATTAGATTCCAATCCATTTCATTCCACTGCATTTCATTTCACTCTACTCCATACCATTACATTCCTCTCCATTCCATTCATTCCGTGCCATTCATATCCATTCAATTCCATTCCATTTCCTTCAAATATAATCCATTCTTCCCCATTCCCTTGTATTCCATCCTCTCCATTCCATTCTAATCCATTCCTCTCCATTCCATTCCATTCCCCTCCATTGCATTACATTCCTCTCCTTTCCATTCCATTCCATTCCTTTCCTTTCCTCTTCATTCAATGACATTCCATCTTTCTCCTTTCCTTTCCTTTCCATTCCATTCAATTCCATTCTGCTCCATTCGATTCCATTCCTCTCCAT
>NW_007023802.1:0-870 GCF_000164805.1 Carlito syrichta
CTGCAAAAGAGCACTGATATGAATGTACAGAGAGAGGGGGTGATGGTGAAGGAGCATTGAGGAAGAAGGTTGGCTGTGGAGGGCTTCTCTGAGGAGGTGTCCAAGAGAAATGACAGCAAAGATGGAGCCTCCAGTCCTTGCCTTGTTCTCCTTTCTGAATACTCAAGAGTAGGATGCTTGAGTGTGTGTGTGTGTGTGTGTGTGTGTGTGTGTGTGTGTGTCAAGTGAAGTGAGTACATAGGTACCAGCTGACATGCCCTCGTGAAGTCCCGTGGAGGGCATACCTGAGAGTCTTCAGGACGGTCTCCTCATTGGTACTCTTTTGAGCTGTGGTCTGAAAATCTGAGTTTGAGCTCTCTTAGGAAATCTGAAGATGGATTCAGTGTATTAAATGCACTTTTGACTCCCAGAACCATAATATCCCCAGAAAACTGCACCTTGAACAATCAATTGCAGTGCAATTTCAGTTTAGTGCACCCACTTCTGTGTACCTGTGAAGCCCTTCCATACAGGCCTTCCTTTGTTCTACCACAAGTAAGTTCTGGGTAAATACCAGTAACATCAGCTGTTTATCAAGAGCTTAGTATATCTCAATACTTAAAGTATTAACTGTTTGACATCTATCATCCCAGTCAAACCTTACAATGATCCCATGAGGTAGATATCGCTATCAACCCCGTCGTACAGAAGAGGAAACAAAGACATGGAGCGAGTAAGACGTTTTCTCAAAGTTACCCAGAAATTGGTGCTGACCTGACTGATCTCTCTCTAATTGACTTGATAATTTACTAGGAAATATTTTGACTGAGGATTTAGTCACCTAAAGACTTGAGTGTCTCTTATGCACAGTGTCACCCATGACCATATTTT
>NW_007023803.1:0-437 GCF_000164805.1 Carlito syrichta
GTTACATAAATTCATGAATTGTGTTAAAATCTTACAATTTAGGTTCTGTGCAAAATTTGAATTTTATATTTGTCTTTTGTGAAGTTTCTGAGCTTAAACAAAATATCTAAATTTGTTTCAATTGATAATTTATACAAAAAATAATCATTTCATAATTTCATTGTGGAGAAGATAATGTTTGCCAAATCCTTAATTCACAGTAAATGTTATGGTTGTTTAAGATGCAGAATATTCTCATATTTAAAATTATGTGATAATATATTATCCAAAGTAAAATTAGAAATTTATGAAGTTTGTGGAGACAAAAGTGATTCCATCTTTGATGCTAATTTGCCACATCAACTTCTGATTAGCCCCGGTCTCCTGAAAGCCTCCTGGTTTCTACTTTTTTTTACTGTCTCCAGTGTAAGAACAAAGTAATTTTGATATTGTCACAC
>NW_007023804.1:0-3025 GCF_000164805.1 Carlito syrichta
AACCCGCGGGCTCAGGCAATCCACTCACCTCGGCCTCCTAAAGTGCTGGGATTACAGGCTAAGTCATCGAGCCCAGCTGCTCTCCCTGTTTTTAAGGAATTATTAAACTACCCCCCCCATTGTATATACTGGCTTCTTTTTCTTTCATTGACTTCCTGTACTCCATCTTCCTCTTCCTTATTTCAGAAATTCTCCCAGATCTTAGGGTGTCATAAAACGGAACTAATAATTCAATTTTTTATGACACTCACAACTTTTAATCCATTGCTGACATCTGCTAGGATATCCAATGTTCACGATTTCACTTCTCTTTTACCTTACTATGCATTTCAAGGTGACTTTCTCTGGCTATTAGTAATCGTGTTTGAATGTAAACATACTGTCAAATGAGCTTTCTAATAAAATACATTCCTTACCTTTTACTTGTGCACTTATGGTATTGTCTCTTTTTTGATGTGCTGCCCCAGACAAATGACCAACATACTTCTTTGGATGGTCCTTGAAGAGACACCAATTAAATTAAGCCCCATTATGAGTTTTAATGACAAATAATAACAGACACACAAAGATTTTTCTAATCACTGTTTTGAACATATCTGAATTTCCTGTGCTGAAAGCAATTAGACTTAAAAATAAGAGGAGAAATTATTGGAAACCAAGACATTTCAATAGAGAACCCCATACAAGCTCTATAGATCAAGATTCTCTTCCATTTTCCTATGAGTATAGACCCTGTAAGCTGAGCATGGAAACTCAAATAAAACATGTTCAGAAACAAAAAGGTAACATACATGTATTTACAACAAGAACCTCACTTCAAATTACTTCAATCTACTTTGCATTCCATACCGAATATAAGGAGGGTTTTTTTAAAAAAATACACTATGCTTGCTAAGATACTTAGAGGATTAAAAATTAGCATATTTCCAATTACAAAACGAAGTTTAGTCCTAAGATACTTGGCATGATAAGATACTTCTGAATAAGCCAGAATGAGTGTAAACAGAATATTGTTGAGCTGCTACATTTAGGTAAACACAAGCTTGTACAAATTATGTTTTATTAACATTTTTATGATAGAAAAAGTGGTTGAATAAAATGACAAAGTATTAATAAAAACTTGTCTCGTGTTATTGTTTAAATAAAAACAAGCAAGTAGTAGACACATTGTGCAACTCTCTTTGGATTCAGAAGCATAGGAAAGGTATAGGAAGCCTTTGTTTTTAAAAAAGGGAAGAATAAGAACATTTATGCATGAAGCATCTACAATATGCCAGGCCCTTATTTGCACTCTCTCTTTCCCACACATTACAATAATAAAAAATGACTGGCATGATGGCTACCCCTCTTTCTGCGTCCTCGTCATCACAGGATATTAAGACAAAAATGATGAACAGACATGATTCATTGCTCTTTCTTTCCAGAACATCCTCCTCCAAGCCTTTCACATGGCTGCTGCTCCTCATCCTGTAGCTGGCAGCTTCATTGTCCCTCTCCAAAAGGTCTTCTCTGACTTCAGTATTCAACCTTCACTCTCATCCCCATCCTAGCTACAAAATTCCTCAATGTTCTCTCATCAAACCTTCTCGGTTTTCTGTATATGAAGCATTTATAGTAACTTATAACTGTCCGTTGTTTCCTGGAATTTCTGTTTCTACTACTACAACACAAACCCTTATATCCTGCATATTCAGAGTCTAACAACCTTACCCATAGTACTAAATAGCAATCATTTATTCAAGGTGGAAACACATAAAGTCTCCTTGGAAAGGTGGCACATGCAAAATCACCACACTGCTATAGTATGTTCCTAAAAACAATCCACTGAAACTTCCTCTTCACCAAATTAGAAATCTACAGGCTTGTTCTCTCTTTCTCTTTTGTTGGCACTACTGACTAAAAGTTTCTAAAAAGTACCCTCAAGATTAAGTCACTGAATTCCATGATGATGATGCTGTCATACATATGTTTACACACGTTCTAGTTTGAAGAATGTTTTCACATTTGTTACCACATTTGTTCATTACACATACCTACAAGGTAGACAAGAGTACCACTTTTTAGGAACCAGGTCACTGGCATTCAAAGAGGATCAATACTTATTTCCAAGTTTCCATAGTTTGTCAGTGGCAGAACCATGACACTGACACATCCTCTGACTTCTACTCAGTGTTGGGGCCACTAGGCAGCAACTGCTTCTGTCTAAGAGGACAGAATCTTCCATCTCTTGCCACACTTGTTTCCTTGGAATACATCATCATCACTTTATGCTGCCCAACTACAAGCATGGCTAACACAAACTGACTCAATTTTTTCCTTTTTTGGCTTTATACAAACTCTTTAATAATTCTGCTCAGGTTTCCTGCTTCCTTTTTGAATTCCCATTTATACTGTCTTCAAGAGACTTTCCCCTGGGGTCATGACTCTTTTTTTTAAAAATGTGGGGTACAAGTCAGGATTAGGTAGATAAGTGGTCATCAAAAAAGTAAAGTTTGGGCCTCCCTTTGGTCCCTACTTCACCTGGTTTGAGATTAGGTACCCTTATTGATGTTATGTACTCCTCCCCTTCCTCATCTGGCAGGATCTTACTACTGCCAATCCCTTTCTTATAGTATTTTGATTAATGTTCAGGGTCCATTTATGAATGAGAACATTTGGTACTCAGTTCTTTGTTTCTGTGATAGATCACTGAGTATGATAGACTTTAAATTCATTCAAGTTGCTGCAAAGTCCATAATTTTGCCCTTTTTATCACTGTGTAATTTTCCATCGTGTATATGTACCACATTTATTTTTTATCATGGGAAGCATGGTTGGTTCCATGTTTTTGCTATTGTAAATAGTGCTGCAATAAGCATTCATGCGTGGGTATCTTTTTCATGGAACAATTTGAATTCTTACAAGTATATTCCCAGAAGGGAGATTGCTGAATTATATGGCAGGTCATTTTTTAGATCTTTTAGGTATTGTCACACTGTTGTCCACAGAGGTTGTACTAGTTTATACTCCCACCAACAGTGTAGAA
>NW_007023805.1:0-394 GCF_000164805.1 Carlito syrichta
ACTCACCTCAGCCTCCCAAAGGCGCGGGATTACAGGCTGAGCCACCGAGCCCAGCTCCCGCGTGTTTTCAAAGCAGTGTTTGCTTAGTGACCACCTTGGGGAAGTTTAAAAAAATAAGAAAAGAAAATCAAGATTTTTTTCTCCCTTTCTTTTGGAAAACAAGGAAGAGGAAAGTGGTCTGGACTGACTCTTCTCCAGAGGACTCCAGAGTGGAAAATCCCCACCAAGCAGGCAGCTAGAACACGAGTAAGAGGAGACCTGGCGAGGAGGCAGTGAAGCTGGAGGCAGCATGAGGACCACTGGACAAGGAGTCAGGAGGAGGAAGGCCCCCATCACCTGACCTGGGCAAGCCTCACCCACAACCACCTCTGAGGGTGCCTCTGCACACTCTGCA
>NW_007023806.1:0-828 GCF_000164805.1 Carlito syrichta
TAGCACATGGTAGGAATGCTGTGTGCCTCAACTTCCACATGGGAAGAGGATGATAGCAACAGGACCTGTGTGAGGTTATCCTGGTGATGAAATGTGATGCATTCGGAATAGATCCTAGTATGGGCTATGGACCATAGGAGCATCATTCTCATGCATATGAAGCCACAATCAACACAGTGGCACAGTGTGGGCATCCATGCCGGCTGATGAAAGACAAGAGAAAAACCCACATGCAGCAGGATGAATGCACTCCCACCTATGCGAGAGTTTAGTTGGTTAAAATGTCACCTTTCTAATCAAAGGGGGAAAATGGATCATTCAGTAAATGGTACTTGGACTGTGATCAGCCATCTGAGAAAAAAAAAAGTATCTTTCAACATCAAAATTTGTACCAAAATAAATTCCACAGGGATCAGCTACCTAAATGAGGGGCAAAAATAACCCTAGTTAGAAGAATGCATTGAGATTATTTTATAAGCATGGAACAGGAAAAACTTGAGTATGACATAACCCAAAATTATAGATAAAAATATTGACAAATTCAACTACATAATATTTATTTTTAACTTTGCAAAGCAAAAAACACAGTGGTTTCTCTTGAGAATGAGAAAGAGGTGGAGATCCTTGAAGAGTAAGAGGCCTGAGTGCCTATGAATGCTGGCCTCTGCTGTCTGCTTCCAGATTCTTTTACAAGAAGAGAAAAATTACAAAAAAACCAACTTTGCCTCATTTAAGGCCCTGTTATTTCTGGTCCCTGGTAGAGGTGGAGATCCTTGTGCCGTGGTCATTGAGAAAGTAGGAAGTGGAACTTCGGGATTTGACTCAGAT
>NW_007023807.1:0-597 GCF_000164805.1 Carlito syrichta
ACAAGGCCTGCTCCCTTCTGATGACCCAGAAGCCAGGAGAGGGAGGCAGGAGTCATCCTATAAGCCTTCCCCGGGGGACACGCCTGGTGGAAGGACACGTCTCTGCCATTGCACCCACTGCTCCGCCCTATTGTTCCCCAGGGTGGACTCATTCTTTCCTCCTAGGGGCCACCTTGGGGAAAGTGAGGGTGTGACTCATAACTTAGGGATGGCGGGGACGGCCAGATGACTCATGTCTGTATCTTTGGCACTCGGGGAAGCTGAGACGGGAAGATGGTTGGAGCCCGGGATGTCAAGACCAGGCTGGACACAATAGCAAGCACCAACCAGGACCCCTAGCAAAACCCAGAAAACCTTGGCTAAGGGCAGGCCGCAGTGGAAATTTTGCATCTGGCCTACAGTCCAAGACCAGGCAGGAAGAACAGGATGTTGACCAAATGGAAAGCCTGTGATCGCAGCAGTTGGAGAGGCCCAGGTTGAGAGCATGACCAGAATTGGGCAGTTTGAGAACAGCCTGGGCAACCAAGTGAAGAAAGAAAAGAAAGAAAGAAAGAGAGAGAGAGAGAGAGAGAGAGCGAGAGAGAGAGAGAGAGAGAG
>NW_007023808.1:0-623 GCF_000164805.1 Carlito syrichta
TAACAGAAGAAAAAAATATTGAATATCATAGTGCTACTAAATAAAATTGAAATAAAAAATACAAAGGGGCTGGGCTCGGTGGCTCAGCCTGTAATCCTGTGCCTTGGGAGGCTGAGGTGAGTGGATTGCCTGAGCCCACGGGTTCGAGACCCGCCTGGGCAACTTGGCGAGACCTCATCTCTACAATAAATCAAAAAATTAGCTGGGCGTGGTAGCGCACGCCTGTAGTTCCAGCTACTTGGAAGGCTGAGGTGGAAGGATCACCGGAGCCCAGCAGGTCGAGGCTGCAGTGGCTGGGAGCGGCCACTGCGCTCCAGTCTGGGTGACAGAGTGAGACTCCAACTCAAAAAAACAAAAAACAAAAAACAAAGAGTTAATTAAACAAAAGTTTGGTTATTTGAAAAGATAAGCAAAAATGGTAGACTATTAGCAGGATTAAGAAATGAAGTGAGGTTTATTTCTTTGTGATTCAAGATTAAGGGGTTGTATGTTTCTAAGAATTTAGCCATTTCCTCTAGATTATCTAGTTTGTTTGCATAGAGGTGTTAATAAGAGTCTCGAATGATCTTTTGAATTCCATCCTGTCAGTTATAATGTCTCCATTTTCATTTCTGATTGAGCCA
>NW_007023809.1:0-1044 GCF_000164805.1 Carlito syrichta
TAAGAGGTGGGCCTTACGTTAAGTGACAAAACTATGAGGATTTGTCATCATCAATAGATTAATGTCTTAAAAAAGTGATGGAGTGAACTAGCATTCACCTTTTGTTTTTATCCCTTCTGCCTTCAGCCAATTGAAGGTACAACAGCAAGCATCATCTTAAAAACAGAGAGCAGACCTCACCAGACCCCAACCCAGTCAGCATATTAATCTTGAGCATTTCTTTGTACATAACTGTAATATATATATATGTATATATATATATATATATATAGCTTACAAATTGCCCCGTATGTGACATTTTGTCATAATGGCACAATGAACTAAGGCCACCCGCCACTTTAATTTATTTATTATGCTGTATTTGCCTTCTGAATTCTAGCACAAATATACTTTAAAGTTTGAAATTTTGTTATTAATATTGTATCCATTCATATAAATTTGTGTAGTACCTAATTTTTTTCTCAATTCTCCTTTCTGCTTATCCCAAATTTTGTTGGGAAGAAGTGCATCATCGTTAGAAGATATATATCTTTGAAATATATATATATATATTAAGTATATATTTAAATCTTATTTTATTGTAGAGATGTGAATACAAATAAGAATTTACCTACACAACTAAGCTACATGCAGGTGAAAGGTGAAGTTTGGGCCTCCATCTGGTGCATCTGGCTTCATTTACTCTGCATTGGGACCAGGCATCCTTTATGTTGTAACATGCCCGCCTCCCTGCCTCTCTTCCCTGGAAGTGACCAGTGATTGTCCATCTCTCCCTTGTGCTAATGTGATTATGTTCAGGTCCCACATATGAGTGAGAACATGTGGTATTCAGTTATTTATTTCTGTGACAGATAATTGTGATGATCTCCAAGTCCATCCAATTTGCTGTGAAGCACATGCTTTTTTCTTCTTTATAGCTGTATAATACTCCATTGTTTATATGGATATTTTCTTTATTCAGTCCATTTTTAATGGGCGGTAGGGTTGGTTTTATGTTTTTGCGATAGTGAATAGTGTAGCAATAAACATGCATGTTCAGGTGTG
>NW_007023810.1:0-323 GCF_000164805.1 Carlito syrichta
CACCTGACTTAAGTAGTTGGATAATGTGATAGCTAGCTGACTTAATGAGTTGGTGAACAACTACTTGTTTTAACTCGTTAGTAAACGAGTTAACAGGCTGTCTTAACTAGTTAATTAATGAGTTAATTAATGAGTTAGCAAGGAGATTTAAATTTTTGGCTGAGTAGTCGGACTAGTTAGCTTGCTTAACACATTGGCTGACTACTCGGCTGACTTGTTAACTGGCTTAACAAGTCGGCCGAATAGTCGGCTGACCAGTTAGGTGACCTAAATTGTTGGCTGACTAGTTGGCTAGCCACTTGAATTAACTAGCTGACTTAACC
>NW_007023811.1:0-322 GCF_000164805.1 Carlito syrichta
CATTCCATTTCTTTCCATTCCTTTCCACTAAACCATTCGATTTCATTCCATTCAATTCATTTTCAATCCTTTCCGTTCCATTCCTCTCCATTCCTCCACATTCCATTGCATTCCATTACAATGTATTCCAATCCATTGCATTCCTCTCCATTCCATTCCGTCCATTCCACTCCATTCCATTCCATTCATTCAATTCCTTCCCTCTCCATTCCATTCCATTGCAATCTTCGCTAATCCATTCCATTCTTCTACAATCTCTTTTCATCCATTCTTCTCCATTCCATTCCATTCCATTCCTTTCCTGTCCATTCCATTCCACTCC
>NW_007023812.1:0-372 GCF_000164805.1 Carlito syrichta
GATCCTTCTGCCTCAGCCTTTCAAGTAGCCAGAATTACAGGCATGCACTACCATGCCCGGCTGATTTTTTGATTTATCATAGAGATGAGGTCTCGCTGCCCAGGTGGGTCTTGAACACGCAGGCTCAGTCAATCCACTCACCTCAGCCTCCCAAAGGTGCGGGATTACAGGCTAAGCCATTGAGCCCAGCTATGTCAAACTTCCTTAGTCAGGCAAATGCAGTTATTAAAAAATGCCTAAGGTTGTGTAATTTATAATCAACAAGAATGTATTGGTTCACAGTCCTGAAACTGGGAAGTCCAAGACTAGGATGCTCATATCTGGTGAGGACCTTCCTGTTGTGGTATCCCATAGCAGAAGGAGGAAGAGTAA
>NW_007023813.1:0-550 GCF_000164805.1 Carlito syrichta
TTTTTTTTTTTGAGTTGGAGTCTCACTCTGCTGCGCAGACTGGAGTGCAATGGCCGCTCCCGGCCATCGCAGCCTCGACCTGCTGGGCTCCGGTGATCCTTCCACCTCAGCCTTCCAAGTAACCGGAATTACAGGCATGCGCTACCACGCCCGGCTGAGTTTTTGATTTATTGTAGAGATGAGGTCTCGCTGCCCAGGCGGGTCTCGAACCCGCGGGCTCAGGCAATCCACTCACCTCAGCCTCCCAAAGGCACGGGATTACAGGCTGAGCCACCGAGCCCGGCTCTTGTATCTCTTATGAACGTATAGATGGGCATGGTCAGTCACAGATAGTCACGGAGACAAAAACGCTTGGGTCAGTCACTGGAAGACAAGTTCTTGGAACAAAGATGACACTTTTCTTTAATCTATTTTATTTTAAAGCTGTGGGGTACAATTCAGGATTAGGTATATAAGTGGATATCATACAGGTGAAGTTTGAACCTCAGTTTGGTCCCCACTTTGCCTGGCTTGAGATCAGGTATCCTTATTGATGTTGTCCCCCCCCCCC
>NW_007023814.1:0-320 GCF_000164805.1 Carlito syrichta
CTGTTATGTCAGACTGCTAGCCAGCTTGCTAGCTACTTAAGTCACCTAGTTAATTCAGAAAACTAGACATCTGGCTAGCCAGGTAGCTAGATAGTTGTTAGGTGTCTAACTCTCTGGCTAGAAATATAATTCACCTAGTTAAGACCACTGGCTATCCAGCTGGCTAACTCGGTAGCTTACTGTTTCAGTCAGCTGGCTAGACTGCTGGCCAGCTAGTTAACTCACCTAGTTAAGTCAGCTGGCTAGTCAGGTTGCTAGCAATATAACAAGCTTGTTAATTCAGCTGATTAGCAAGCAGGCCAGCTGTTTAAGTCAGTTAA
>NW_007023815.1:0-319 GCF_000164805.1 Carlito syrichta
AAATCTCTCTATTTAATCTACTTGGGGCTCTTTGGGTTTCATGAATCTGGATGCTAATTTATTTCTCCAGATTTGGGCAGTTTTCTGCCATTATTTCTTTAAAGAGTTTATCTGCACCTTTTTTTCCCTCTGCGTCTTTTGTGAATTCTATAATACATACATTGGATTGCTTGATGGTGTCCCATAAATCCTGTAGGCTTTCTTGATGCTTATTTTGTCTTCTCTTTTTGGTTTTTGGTTCCTCTGAGTATTTTTTTTTTTGAGTTGGAGTCTCACACTGTTGCCCATACTGGAGTGCAGTGGCATTCTCATGGTCACC
>NW_007023816.1:0-358 GCF_000164805.1 Carlito syrichta
ACAGAGGTTGCACTAGTTTACATTCCCACCAACAGTGTAGAAGTGTTCCCTTTCACCACATCCTCTCCAGCATGTGCTATTATTTGAGTTATTGATAATGGCCTTTCTGATTGGAGTTAGGTGGTATCTCAGTGTAGTTTTAATTTGCATCTCCTTGATGATTAGTGAGGTTAAACATTTCTTCATGTGTCTGCTGGCCGCTCATATGTCTTCTGTGAAGTGTCTGTTCATATCTTTTGCCCATGAATTTTGCAGCAACCTGGATGGAACTAAAGTCTATAATACTGAGTGATCTTTCACAGCAACAAAGATCTGAGTATCACATGTTCTCACTCATAAGTGGACCTTGAATATCTAT
>NW_007023817.1:0-454 GCF_000164805.1 Carlito syrichta
AAACACTTCAAGAAATTATTGATAAACTCACATATTTACCCAAGCACGTTTTTAATTTTGATGAGATAGGGCTATACTGGAAGAGAATGCAGGTCAAAGTACGTTTTTAATTTTGATGAGATAGGGCTATACTGGAAGAGAATGCAGGTCAAAGTTACCACAATAATGAGAAAAAGTTGATGGAGCAAAGGATAGGTTAACTCTACTGTTTGGAGACAGTGATATGAAGCCTCTGGTGATATGAAACTGAAGCCTCTCTGAGTGTATCATTCAGAAAGTCCCAAAACCCATAAAAATATAACCAAAAGTTCTCTTCCTATTTTATGGAAGAGTAAACCCAAAACAGTGGTTACACAGACCATCTTTCAGTAATGGTTTTTCCACTACTTTATCGCAGAGCTTGAGACATATTGCTTGGAGAAGGATGTCACATATAACATTTTTTTACTGTTCG
>NW_007023818.1:0-316 GCF_000164805.1 Carlito syrichta
AGGAACCTCTAAACCTGGCTAATATTTTCATTTTATTTTACTTATTTTATTTTACCTTACTATTTTATTTTTCTTATTTTCTAGACACTGAGATTTGCTACAAGGTCCAGACTATGCTCAAACTCCTGTCCTCAATTCATGCTCCCATTTTGGCTTCCCAAAGTGCTCAGATGGCAGGCAGGAACCACTAAGTATGGCTATTTATTATTTTATTTTATGTTATTTCATTTTATATTTATTTTATTTTACGTCAGTATTTTTTTAATTTTGTAGTGACAGGGTTTTGCTACGAGGCTTGAGCTAATCTCAAACCCCT
>NW_007023819.1:0-313 GCF_000164805.1 Carlito syrichta
ATAGGAATGGAATCGAATGGAGAGGAATGAAATGGATTGGAATGGAAGGAAATGGAATCAGGAGGTATGGAAGAGAATGGAATGGAGAGGAATGGAATGAAGAGGAATGTAATGGAATGGAGTTTAATGGAATGGAGAAGAATGAAAAGGAATGGAATTGAATGAAGAGGAAAGGTACATAATGGAGTGGAATTGAATGGAATTGTTTGGAAAGGAATGGAATGCAGTGGAATGGAGAGGATTTGATCGGAATGTAATGGAATGGAATGAAGAGGAATGGAATGGAATGAAATGGTATGGAATGGAATGGAAT
>NW_007023820.1:0-373 GCF_000164805.1 Carlito syrichta
ATGGAATGGAACGGAATGGAATAAAATATAGTGAAATGGTATGTAGAGGAATGGAAAGGAAAGGAATGGAATGAAATGGATTGGAAAGGAATAGAATGGAAAGAAATGGAATGGAGAGAAATGGAATGGAGCGAAATGAAATAGAGAGTAATGGAAAGGAAATGAATGGAATGGAATGGGATGTAATAGAGTGGAATGCATTGAAATGGAGAGAAATGGAATGGATAGGAATGGAATGGAACCGAATGGAATTGAAAGGAATGGAGAGGAATGAAATGGAATGGAAAGAAGAGGAATAGAATGGAAAGGAATGGAATGGAAAGAATTGGAATTGAATGTCAAAGAAAGGTTTGGAAAGGAATAGAAGACACTG
>NW_007023821.1:0-452 GCF_000164805.1 Carlito syrichta
AATTGAGTAGGTGATATAAGTTGAAGGGAAAGTATTGGCTTACTAGTTATTAAATTAGTAGTTTAAATTAATTGGTTTGATTAAACATTCATTTTTATTAAACACCTTTGACAGTTATTCTTGCAATTGTTAGGGTGTCAAAAATAAGCAAGAGACATGTTTTGTCAGTTTGACTGGAATTGGACAGCCTTTTTCAAATGCAGTGTGATTTGCACAGGGTGCGGTGTGAGTGACACTGGCTACATCATTTGTGTTTTTTGTAGTACTTTTCCTTTCTTATCTTTTTGCATCTGCTTCACATTTTGTTTGAGAATAGTTAGAATGTCCGATACTTTTTTTCTGTAAAATTTCACCAAACCAACTATGTGCTCCTCACCTGTATTTATATAATCGGTTTGCTAAAAATACAAGATTGATGCTTATTGCCACATTATCATGTTTGCTTCTGAATC
>NW_007023822.1:0-308 GCF_000164805.1 Carlito syrichta
TGACCAACTAGATTAGTCAGCTAACCTATCCTCTGACTAGTTGACCAATTTGTAAGCGGCTGTCTAGTCAGTCGACTTGTTAAGCCAGCTAACAAGTCGGCCGAGTAGTCAGTCCACATGTTAAACCAGCTAAGTAGTCCGCCTACTCAACCAAAAATTAAAGTCACCTTGCTAACTCATTAACCAACTAGTTAAGGCAGCTAGTTAACTCATTTACCAACAAGTTTAAACAGTTACC
Organism: Carlito syrichta; assembly: GCF_000164805.1. NCBI lineage: Eukaryota > Metazoa > Chordata > Mammalia > Primates > Tarsiidae > Carlito > Carlito syrichta. The sequence goes on from NW_007023822.1 coordinate 239, forward strand.
GAACTCATTAAACTAGTTAAATCAGCTAACTATCTTGTTATCCAACTAGTTAAGTCAGCTACATAAGTCA
>NW_007023823.1:0-427 GCF_000164805.1 Carlito syrichta
TGATCCCCCAACTATTACTACAAATGTGTATCATGCACTCAAGACTCGATGTTTGGGAGAGAGGGCTGGGTGGGTGACATCTATAGAGCATGGCCACCCCCAGCTGTACCAGGGAGGCCATAGGAAGTCCTTTACTATAATATCCTTTTCCCATTTCTCTGGTGGGTTGTGGGTGGGGGTTTTTTGTAATTTTTTAGGAGTTCTTTATACCCTGGATATTAATTACTTGCTATAAATATTGCTGATATTCTTTTGTGTCTTTCTAATTTTAGTAGTCAGATCTATTCATCTTTTCTGTAGAAGCAACACATTATTTCCCCAAATTACATTAGTAAAAATTTATAATCTCCTACACTTTGGTTAAGTCTTATATCCTCAGGCCCTACAGTTTCTGATTCACCTCAAAGTAGTAAATTATGTACAAACT
>NW_007023824.1:0-558 GCF_000164805.1 Carlito syrichta
GTCAGAGAGCAGGGCCCTGCTCTCGGCCACCACAGTCTCCAATGGCTGGGTTCTGGCAATCCTGCTGCCACGGCATCACAAGTAGCTGCATAGACATGCATGTGCCACGGTCATCTCATTTTTTAGCTTCTTGTAGAGACGCTGGTGTAGGGGAGTGTCTCTGCCAGGGTGCTCACCACGGCACCTGCCTCATTCCCCAGGGTGGTAGCAACACTCCTTCCAGCAGCTGCTGCAGGGAAAGGGAGGGTGTGAATCTCAAACCTTTGGGGGTGTAGGGGATGGCCGGGTGACCCATGTCTGACTCCTCGGCACTCAGAGAGGCCAAGACTTGAAGATGTTAGGAAACTGGGAACTCAAGTCCACACTGGACACCATAGCAATGACCCACCTCCACACCAAGCATATCCTAGAAAACCTTCGGTGAGGGCAGGCCATGGTGGGAGGATCACCTCCAGTTCAGCGTTCAAGACCAGGCAGGAAGCCCAGGATAGCGACCAATTGGAAAGCCTGTGATAACAGCAGTTTAAGAGACCCAGGCCAAGAGGATGGCCTGAGTTT
>NW_007023825.1:0-327 GCF_000164805.1 Carlito syrichta
GCGGGGTCAGGCAATCCACTCACCTCAGCCTCCCAAAGGCGCGGGATTACAGGCTGAGCCACCGAGCCCGGCTTGTCTTAAAGTCTTTTGCTCAGCACTTAATTTACATACATACACTTTAATATAGATACTAAGAGTGTCTTGTCATGTACTTTTCATGAATAACATGTCACAGAAAGAATTCTTTAGGAAGCTTCCCACCCTCTTCCCAATTTTCAAAGGTTTTTCTTTAAAGGAAAAGGAGTCAATTTAGGCATGCAGTTTGTTCATTTGCCTAGCTTGTAACTCTAGAGGATTTGGTTACAAATATGTTTATGTCAGTGCTCC
>NW_007023826.1:0-310 GCF_000164805.1 Carlito syrichta
ATAACTTTGAGTTCTGACTTTATTTCAAGGGAAGACACACAGTTTATGAAAAAGTATATTTATGGATCTATAATAGAAGAGTTTATGATATGCAAAAAATTTTCTGTAGGATTTTATGAGAAGCAATCATGGATATGTTTTATTTAATAAGATCCATATATAACCTCAGTGGGATGGTCACAACTGCTACTTGGACAAAACTAAACTGGTCATTTTTATCTGATTATATAAAATTATTAATTTTATTTATTATGGGCTTTAATGTCTAACAAGTTTAAAAGACAAATTTGTAAAAAAAAAAAAAAGTTAA
>NW_007023827.1:0-554 GCF_000164805.1 Carlito syrichta
CCCCCGCCCACGCAGACCTTTCTCTGGAAAACAGTGGGTGCAGTTTTGTGACACAAGTAGGAAGTGTCTTTTTTGTTTGCAAGTACCTCGTGGGCCAAGCTGGGTCATGATGACTATGTCTCCCTGGGCCTCAACCTGTCTGGCTCAGGAGGTCCTCCCACATCAGAGCCCGAGCAACCAGGACTCTGGAGGTCACCATGCCTGAATCGATTTTGGAACCTCTTGCTAAGAGGTCTGGCCACGTCACCCGGGCTGGTCTCCCACCCCTTGGCTCAAGCAGCCTCCCACCTTGGCCTCCCAGAACGTGGGCCTGATGGATGTGAGCCATGGTGCCTGGACTGGACTCGCACATTTTATTGGCAGGAGCGATGCAAGGGAATGCCCCTGGATGTAGGCCATCGCATCCCGTGTAGCTGGGACTGCGGGCACCACCATGCAAGATTTCAGTGTTTGCATTACGGGGAGCGATGAGGTCCCACCTCGTGGCCCAGGCTGGTCTCAATCACCTGGGCTCCAGTGGTCACATGCCTTGGCTTCCTAAAGCCACAGCCTGA
>NW_007023828.1:0-333 GCF_000164805.1 Carlito syrichta
AGTGTATATGCAACCCCCCACCTCCCCTAGCAGAGTCCAGTGTCTGCTGATCCCATACCTATGCTAGTATGTCCAGTGTTCCAGGGCCTGCTTATGAGTGAGAACATGCAGTACTCAGTTCTTTGTTTCTTTGTGTGTGCATGTGTGTGTGTGTTTAATAGTTTTTTTTTTTCAAGTGAGAGAGATGTCATAATATTACTTTCGGAATCACTGAAGGCAGTACTTTCTGCATACCTCCATTCTCCCCTCTCTGTCCCCCACTTTTTCCTGCTGGGGTGAGTATGGGAATCTCACAGTCACTTGGAAAGTTTCTCTTGAAAGAACAAATCACTT
>NW_007023829.1:0-477 GCF_000164805.1 Carlito syrichta
AGTGGAAAACAGTATGGCAGTTCTTCAAAAAAGTAAACATAGTATGCCCCTATGACCCAGCTATTTCACTTCTGGCTATATACACACACAAAAATTGAAAGCAAGAATTCAAACAAATACATATACATCAGTGCTCATAGCAGCATTATTCACAATAGCCAAAAGATAGAACAACCCAAACATCTATTGATGGATGAAGAGATAAACAAAATGTGGTATATACATCATTATACCCTCTGTATCCATGGGTTCAACATCCCTGCATTCAACCAACTGCAAATCAAAAAAATTTTTTAAAAGCAATAAAAATAATATAAATAAAACCCAACAAGTATAATAACTATTGACATAACATTTACATAACATTTACATTGTTATTTGAAATTGTAAGTAATCTAGAGATGATTTTTTATTTTATTTTATTTTGAGTTGGAGTCTCATTCTGTCGCCCAGACTGGAGTGCAGTGGCCGCTCCCG
>NW_007023830.1:0-305 GCF_000164805.1 Carlito syrichta
AAAATAAAGATCATGTATTCTTTCTAAGCAAAACCAAAACACAACAAACATGGTCAATATGACAATGCAAGAGGACATGTAAATGTAATTCACCCTATTTACAGATGCAATATATGAGTATAATTTAGATATGGGTAAAGGTATTTGCTAAAAGTAAACATATATTTCTATAGCACCTGCTATGTGATGGGCCTTTTTCTGGGCTCTAGTGTGGCTATAACAAAGAAGTCAAACAAAATCTCTGCCCTCGAGCCGGGCTCGGTGGCTCAGCCTGTAATCCCGCGCCTTTGGGAGGCTGAGGTGAG
>NW_007023831.1:0-304 GCF_000164805.1 Carlito syrichta
CAAAATGCAGTCACATATCCTCAACTTTCCACAATCACATCTTCCCTCCTTTCACTCCCCACTTGCAACCCAAGCACAGAAACACACACCCAGAGTCCCACCACAAGCACAACATTCCACTCCAACTCCCGGATGCAAATGCAGACCCACACGTTACAAAACACCCCAGACCCAAAACCCAAGCACACTCGTCTATGAAACACAGTGAACAAGACACACATACACACAAACACACACACACACTCACACACACACACACACACACACACACACACGAACACACACCCACATACACTTTTCAGAG
>NW_007023832.1:0-304 GCF_000164805.1 Carlito syrichta
CCTTCAGGAGAACGTCTGTGGCCCCCTCCAGTTGAGTTCAAGGCTGCTCTGCTTTGTCCCCCCAGCATCCCGTGAATACTTACCCCTCCTAGCAGAGTTCACACTGTGTGAATTGCCATCGAACTTGCCTCTCTCCCATGTGATCTGTGAACTTCCCAAAGTCAAGGACCATGCCTTGTTCATCCTGATACTTGCCTGGCCTTTGCCATATGACAGACACTTATTTTTACTAAACTATTTTTACCAAAGGTAGGCAGAGAGTTTAAATCTCCCTCATGAAAAGATATTGACTAGAATAGGTCCA
>NW_007023833.1:0-303 GCF_000164805.1 Carlito syrichta
GGAATGGAGAGGAATTGAGAGGAATGGATTGGAGAGGAATGGAATGGTGTGGCTTAGATTGGAAAGGATTGAAATGAAATGGAATGAATGGAAGGGAATGTAATGCAATGAAGAGGAATTTTGAGGAATGGAATGGAGTGGAGTGGAATTGAATGGATTGGAATTGATTAAAATGGGATAGAATGGAATATAGAGGAATTGATAGAAATGGACTGGAGAGGTATGGAGGGGAATGTAATGGAATGCAATGGAGTGGAATGGAATGAAGTGGATTGGAATGGAATGGAATGGAATGGAATGGAA
>NW_007023834.1:0-303 GCF_000164805.1 Carlito syrichta
GGAATGGAATGGAAATGAAAGGAATGGAAAGGAGAGGAATAGAATGGAGAGGAGAGGAATGCAATTGAGCGGAATGGAATGGAAAGAATTGGAATGGAATGGAATGGAATACAATGAAGTGGAATGGAATGGAGTGGAATGGAAGGGAATGGAATGAAAGGAATGAAATAGAATGAAATGGAATTGAAAGGAAAGGAACGGAATGGAATGGAGAGGAATGGAATGGAAAGGAATGTAGATGAGTGAAAATGGAGAGTAATGCAATGAAATGGAGAGGGAAGAAGAGGAAAAGAATGCAGACGA
>NW_007023835.1:0-301 GCF_000164805.1 Carlito syrichta
CATTACATTACATTCCTCTCCATACCATTCCATTCGATTCCATTTCTTTCCATTTCATATCTATTCATTCCATTGCATTCCTCTACATTCCATTCCATTCCACATCTTTCCATTCCATTTCATTCCATTCCATTCATCTCCATTGCATTCCATTTCTTTCCATTCTGGTCCTCTCCATTCCATACCATTCCATTACATTCCGTTCCACTATACTCCATTCTATTCCTCTCCATTTCATTCCATTCCATTCCATTTCATTTCATTCATTCATCTCTATTGCATTCTATTCCATTCCTCTCCA
>NW_007023836.1:0-327 GCF_000164805.1 Carlito syrichta
ATATAAATTCCAGCCAAATCTTTTTTTCTTTCTTTTTCTGAATTGTGTTCTCACTCTGTTGCTCAGGCTGGAATGCACTGGCAAGCTTATGGCCACCGCAGCCTCAACCTCTGGGCTCAGGCAATCCTTCCACCTCAACTTCCATGTAGCTGGAACTACAGACATGCACCACCGTGCCCAGCTAATACATTGATTTTTATTGTAGAGACGAGTTCTCTCTAAGTTGTCCAAACTAGTCTCGAACACTGGACTCAGGCAATCTTGTCACTTTGGCCTCCCAAAATACTGGCATGACAGGCATGAGCCACCAAGTCTGGCCATTTTTTT
>NW_007023837.1:0-606 GCF_000164805.1 Carlito syrichta
TCCTGCCTTCTCTATTTCATTCCATTGTATTCCTTTCTACTCCAATCCTTTCCATTCCATTCCACTGCGTTCAATCCCCCTTCATTCCATTATTCTACATTCTATCTCCATTCCATTCCATTCCCTGGCATTCCATTTCATGCTATTCCTCTCCATTTCTTTCCATTCCATTCCTCTTCATTACATTACAATCCTTTGCATTCCATTTCATTCCATTCTTCTCCATTCAATTCCTCTTCATTATATTGCATTTCTTTCCATTATTTCCACTCTTCTGCATTCCATTGCCTTTCTCTTGTCTCCATTTCATCCGTTTCCAATCTATTCCTCTGCATTCCATTCCATCTTTTTAAATTCCTTTCCATTTCTTACTTTTTTATTCCTTCCATTACATTCCATTTACTCCGTTCCATTCCTCTCCATTCCAATCCATTCCACTCCATTCCATTCCATTCCATTCAACTCCAGCCCATTCCACTGTATTCCTTCCCACTCCATTCCATTTCATTCATATCCATTAAATTCCTCTCTATTCCATTCCTCTCCATTCCTTTCGTCTTTATTCCATTGCACTCCATTCCATTCCATTCGTCTCCATTGCTCTTC
>NW_007023837.1:1894-6608 GCF_000164805.1 Carlito syrichta
CATTCCATTCGATTCCACTCCATTCCTCTCCTTTCTATTTCTTTCTATTCCATTTCTCTCCCTTCCATTTCTTTCCATTCTATTCCTCTCCTTTCCATTCCATTTTATTTCATTCCTTTCTTTTCCTTTCCAGTCATCTTCATTTCACTCCATTCCATACCTCTCCATTCCATTTCAGTGTATTTCATTCCATTCCATTTAATTCATCTCCATTTCATTCTTCTGCATTCCATTTTATTCCACACAATCCCAATCCATTCCTCTCCATTCGATTCCTTACCATTCCATTCAATTCCAATCCATTCCACTCCATTCCATTCAATCCATTCATCACTATTCGATTCCATTCCTGTATTCCATTGCATTCTTTCCATTCCATCCAATTCCTCTCCATTCCATTCTATTCCATTCCATTCCATTCCATTCCACTCCATTTCATCCCAGTCCAACCCTTTCCTCTCCATCCCATTCCTCTTCATTCCATTCCATTCCATTAGGTTCTTTTCAATTCGATTTTTTCCATTCCATTCCTCTCCATCACATTACTTTAATTTCCATTCCATCTCTTTTCATTCCTTTCCTTTTTTTAATCACTCGATTCCGCGAATTTCCCTTTATTTCTTCTTCCTGCAATTTCTCTCCTTTCCAATGTAATCCCTCCTATATCTCTAGATTCCATTACTCTCCATTCCTTTCCCCTCCATTCCATTCCTTTCGACTCTACTAATCTCTATTAAATTACATTCTCCTCCATTCCATTCCACTCTACTTCATTCCATTTTTCTCTATTCCGTTTCTCTCCTTTCCAATCCTCTCCATTCCATTCCATTCCACTACTTTCCTTTCCATTCCTTTCTTCTCCTTTCCATTCCAACTATTCCAATCTTTTTCTTTCTACTCCGTTCCTCTCCATTCTATTTCTTTCCATTGTATTCCTCTACATTCCATTGCTCTTCAATTTTATTCATCTCCATTCCATTCCATTCCCAGCCATTCCATTCCATGCCATTCCTCTCCATTCCTTTCCATTCCATTCTGCTCTATTTCTTTTATCCCCATTCCATTTCTGTCCATTCCATTCCCTTCCACTACATTCCATTCCATTCCTTTCGTCAACTTTCCTTTCTTTTCTATTCCATTCCTCTCTATTTCATTCCTATCCATTCCATTCCATTTCTTTCCATTTCATGCCATTCTACTTCATTCCATTCCTCCCGATTCCGTGCCATTACTCTCTGTACCATTCTTCTCCATTAAGTTCCAATCCAGTCCATTTCGCACCATTCCTGTTCTTTCCATTTTATTCCATTAATCTCTATTCCTTTCCCTTGAACTCCAGTGCTCACCATTCCTCTCCATTCCTTTCCATTCCTCTCCATTCCATTACATTCCATAGCTCTCCTTTGCTTTCCCTTCCATTCTATTGTTCCCCATTCCCTTCCTCTTCATTATATTCCATTTCTCTCCATCGCATTCCACTTTTCTGCATTCCATTCCCTTCCTGTTCTATCCATTAATTTGTTTTTCATTCCATTCCTTTAAATTCCTTTCAATATGTTTCAATTCTTTCTATTTCTTACCATTGGATTCATCGACATTTGATTTGATTGCACTCTGTTCCATTCCTATCCATTCCATTTCATTCCTCTGCATTATATTCCATTGTATGCCTTTCCAATCTATTCCTCTCCATTCCATTGTATTCCTTTATATTACATTCCAGTATCTTCCACTTCTTTCTGTACCTTTCAATTTCATTCCATTCCTCTCAATACCAATCCTTTCCATTCCATTCCGTTCCTCTCCATTCAATTCCATTCCACTCCATTCCATTTCTCTCCATTCCGTTCCTCTCCAATCCATTCCTTTTCATTTCACTCCATTCCATTCCTCTCAATTTCATTTCACTATGATTTATTCCATTACATTCCATTTAATTCAACTCCATTTCATTCCTCTCCATTCCGTTTTATCCACTCCATTCCAATCCATTCCTCTCGATTCGATTCTATTCCATTCCATTAAATTCTAAACCATTCCATTTCATACCATTCCTCTCTATTCCATTCCTTCACATCCCATTCCATTCCATTTCTGTATTCCATTGCATTCTTTTCATTCCATTCCATTCCTTTCTTTTCCATTCCTCTACCTTCTATTCCATTTCATTACAATTTATTCCATTTCTCTACATTCCTTTTTTCTCCGTTTTGTTGCATTCTTCTACACTACATTCCATTACATTCCTTAGCATTACATTCCATTTCTCTAGATACCATTCCATTCCAAGTTTTCCATTCCTCTCCATTCCATCCAATTCCGATCCACTCCATTCCTCTTCTGTCCACTGCACTCCATTCTATTCCGTTCTTCTCCATTCCTCTCCCATCAATTCCATTGCATTCCATTTCTCCTTTCCATTTCTCTCATTTCCATTCCATTCCATTCAAATCCATTCCATTCCACTCCATTCCTTTCCTATCCATTCCATTCCCTACCATTCCATTCCTTTCCATTTCATTCTATTCCTTTCCTTTCCATTTATCTCACTTCCATTCAATTTCTTTACACTCAATTACATTTCTTTTCTTCCATTCTTCTCCATTCCATTGATTCCATTCCATTCCTCTTCATTTCCCTCCATTCCATTTCTCTGCATTCCATTTCACTACATTACATTTCATTCCATTCATTTCCATTCCATTCCTTTCCCTTTAATTCCCCTCCATTCCATTACTCTCATTCCATTACATTCCATTGGATTGCACTCCATTCCATTATTCCATTGCATTCCTCTTTATTATATTCCATTTCTTTCCATTCCATTCCACTATTATCCATTCCATTCTCTTCCTTTTCTCTCCATTACATTTTTTTTCATTCTATTCCTCTATATTCCATTCTATCTTTTTATATTCCTTTCCATTCTTTAACTTTGGATTCCTCTACATTCCATTCAATTCCCCTCCATTGCGTTCTTCTCCATTCCATTCCATTCCACTACTTCCCTTTCCATTCCTTTATTCTCCATTCCATTCCATTGTATTTCTTTCTACTCCAATCCTCTCCATCCATTCATCTCCTTTCTATTCCTTTTCATTCCCTTATTCTACATTCTATTCATCTCCATTCCATTCCATTCCCAGGTATTCAATTCTAGGCTATTCCACTCCATTCCATTCCAACCCATTCCTCTTCTTTCCATTCTATTCCATTGCGTTCCATTCCATTTCACTCTCCTTCATTCTATTCCTCTTCATTATATTCTTTTCTTTCCATTCGTTTCCACACTTCTGCATTCCATTGCCTTACTTTTCTCTTCATTTCATTCGTTTTCATTCCATTTCTCTATATTCTATTTCCTCTTTTTAAATGTCTTTCCATTCCTTAACTTTGGATGCCTCTGCATTCCATTCCATTCCACTCCATTGCATTCCTCTCCATTCCACTCCTGTGCATTCCATTCCATTCCATTCCTCTGCATCCCATTTCAATGTTTTCTTTCCCACTCCTTTCCTCTCCCTTCCATTGAATTCCATTCCATTCCTATGCATTCAACTTCTCTCTATTCCATTCCTCCTCATTATTTTCAACTTTATTCCATTGCACTCCATTCCATTCAGTTACTCTCCATTGCTCCCCAATCAATTCTCTTCCATTCCATTCTTCAACATTGTATTTCACTCCATCCATTCCCCTCCATTCCATTAATCTTCATTCGAATTCATTCCATTCCATTACATTCCTCTGCATTCCATTCTCTTCAATCCTTTTTCACTCCCTTCTTCTCCATTCAATTTCAATTCTTTCCTTTGAATTCCTCTCCATTCTATTCCCCTTCTTTCCATTCCATTCCACTCCTTTCCGTTCCATTCATCGCCCTTTCAATGCATTACACTCTATTCCAATCCATTTCTTTCCATTCATTCCTCTAAATACGATTCCCTTCCTTTCAGTTCCATTCCATTCCTCTTTTTTCCCTTTCTCTCTATTCCATTCCTCTTCATTCCATTTCTCTCCATTCCATTCTTCTCCATTCCATTCCACTCCACTACTTCCCTTTCCATTCCTTTCTTCTCCATTCCATTCCATTGTATTCCTTTCTACTCCAATCCTCTCCATTCTATTATTCTCCGTTCTACTTCTCTCCATTCCTTTATTCTACATTCTATTCATCTCCATTCCATTCCATTTTCAGGCATTCCATTCCATGCTATTCCTCTCCATTCCTTTCCATTCCATTCCTCTTCATTCCATTACATTCCATTGTATTCCATTCCATTCCACTCTCCTCCTTTCCATTCCTCTTCATTATATTCCTTTCTTTACATTCCTTTCCACTCTTCTGTATTCTATTGCCTTACTTTTCTCTCCATTTCATTTGTTTCCATTCCATTACTCAATGTTCCATTCCATCTTTTTAAATGTCTTTCCATTCCTTGCCTTTTTAATGCCGCTACATTCCATTCCATTCTACTCCATTCCATTCCTGTTCATCCCATTCCACGGTATTCCTTCCCACTCTATTCCTCTCCTTTCCATTTAATTCCTCTCCCTTCCATTCCTCTCCATTACTTTCATCTTTATTCTATTGCACTTTATTCCATTCCGTTCGTCTCCATGACTCTCCAATCAATTCCTTTCCATTCTATTCTTCAACATTCTATTTCACTCCGTTCCATTCCCCTCCATTCCATTAATCTTCATTCGAATG
>NW_007023837.1:7096-8655 GCF_000164805.1 Carlito syrichta
CCATTACTCTTAATTTCACTCCATTCCACTCTTCTCCATTCCATTTCACTATATTTTATTCCATTCTGTTCAACTACATTCCCCTTAATTCATCTCCATTCCATTCCTCTCCATTCAATTTCATTCCACACCATCCCAATCCGTTCCTCTCCATTTGATTCCAAATCATTCTATTCAATTCCAATCCATTCCACTCCATTCCAATCCTTACCATTCCATTCCATTCATGTATTCAATTACTTTCTTTTCATTCCATACCATTCCACTCCATTCCTCTCTAATCTATTCCATTCCATTCCATTCCACTCCATTTCATTCCAGTCCAATCCATTCCTCTCTATTCTGTTCCTCTTCATTCCATTCCATTCCTTTCCTTTCCACTCCATTCCATTCCATTCCATTCTTCTCAAGTCAATTTATTCAATTTCATTCCTCTCCATCACATGCATCTAAATTGCATTTCATCTCTTTCCATTTCTTTCATTAGATTCCTAGAATTTTCCTTCATCTCTCTACCTATAATTCCTTTCAATTCCACTCCTATCCATTCCATTTCTAGAGATTCCATTCTTCTCTATTCCATTCCTCTCCATTCCATTCCTTTACATTCCATTAATCTCCATTCTATTACATTCCTCTCAATTCCATTCCCTTCTACTCCATTCCATTTATCTCTATTCCATTCCTCTCCATTGCATTAATCTTCATTCAAATCCATTCCATTCCTCTGCATTCCATTCTCTTCTATTCGTTTCCAATCCTTTCTTTTCCATTCAATTCCAATCCATTCCATTTCATTCATCTCCATTCTATTCCTCTTCTTTACATTCCATTTCATTCCATTCCATTCCATTCCTTTCCATTCCAATCTGTTCCATTCAATTTCTATCCATTCCATTCATCTCCATTTCATTGCATTCCACTCTATTCCAGTACATTCCATTCCATTCATTCCTCTAAATACCATTCCACTCCTTTCGATTCCATTCCATTCCTCTTTTTTCCCTTTCTCTCTATTCCCTTTCTCTCCATTTCATTTCTCTCCATTCCATTTCTTTCCATTGTATTTCCCTCCTTTCCATTCCATTCCATTCCATTCTTCTCAATTAGATTTTTTTTCCATTTCACTCCTCTCCATCACACTCTTCTAAATTGTATTACATCTCTTTCCATTCCTTACCATTTGAGTCTTCGAATTTTCCTTCAATTCCTCTCCCTACTATTCCTTTCCATTCCAATGCAATCCATTCTATTTCTCTGGATTCCATTCCTCTCCATTCCATTCCTCTTCATTCCATTCCTTTCTTTTCCATTAATCCCCATTATATTACACTCTCTCCATTCCATTCCATTCTACTCCATTCCATTTTACTTCATTCCATTCCTTTCCATTCCAATTCTCTTCATTTCATTCCACTACTTTCCTTTCCATTCCTTTCTTCTCCTTTCCATTCCAATCTATTTCTTTCTACTCCATTCTTCTCCATTCTATTCTCTCCATTCTATTCCTATCCATTTCATTACTCTTCAGTTTTGTTCATCTCCATTCCACTCCATTC
>NW_007023837.1:9207-9935 GCF_000164805.1 Carlito syrichta
ATTACATTCCAGTACATTCCTCTCCTTTCCGTTCCATTCGTTTCCTTTCCATTCCTCTCAATACCATTCCTTTCCATTCCATTCCATTCGTCTTCATTCAATTTCATTCCACTCCCTTGCATTTCTCTCCATTCCATTCCTCTATTTTCTGTTCCATTCCATTCCATTCCACTTCCCTTCATGTCACATCATTCCATTCCTCTCCATTCCATTTCACTATGTTTTTTCCATTCCACTCCACTTAATTCACCTCCATTTCATTCCTTTCCATTACGTTTTACTCCATTCCATTGCAATCCACTCCTCTCCCTTCGATTCTATTCCATTCCATTAAATTCTAATCCATTCCACTCCATTCCATTGTTCTCTATTCAATCCTCCACAATCCATTCCATTCCTTTAATCCATAGCATTCTTTCCTTTCCATTCCTTTCCTTTCCATTCCTCTACCTTCTATTCCATTTCAATACACTCTATTCCATTCCTGTCCATTCATTTTCTTTCCATTTCATTGCATTCCATTGTACTACATTCCATTACATTCCTCAGCATTACATTCCATTTCTTTTGATACCATTCCATTCCAATCGATTCCATTCCTCTCCATTCCATCCCATTCTGACCCAATCCATCGCTCTTCATTTCACTGCACTCCATTCTATTCCATTCCTATCCATTACTCTCCCATCAATTCCATTGCATTCCATTCCTCTCCATTCCACTGCTGT
>NW_007023837.1:9955-12963 GCF_000164805.1 Carlito syrichta
CCTCTCCATTCCAATTCTCGCCATTCCATTCCATTTCATTCAAATCCATTCCATTCCACTCCATTCCTTTCCTTTCCGTTCCATTCCCCAGCATTCCATCCCTTTCCTCTGCATTCCATTCCTTTCCTTTCCTTTCTATTCCTTTCCTTTCCATTCCTTTCCTTTCCATTACTCTCGCTTCCATTCAATCCTTTACACTCAATTGCATTCTTTTCCTTTCATACCTCTCCATTCCATTGATTCCATTCCATTCCTCCTTATTTCCCTCCATTCCATTTCTCTGCATTCCATTTCACCACATTCTATTCCATTCCATTTAATTCCATTTCATTCCTTTCCCTTCAATTCCTCTCCATTTCATTCCTCTCCACTCCATTACATTCCATTGGATTCCATTCCATTCCACTATTCCATTGCTTTCCTATTCATTATATTCCATTTCTTTCCATTACATTCCACTATTATCCATTTCATTCTCTTTCTTTCCTCTCCATTTCATTCTTTTCCATTCTATTCCTCTATATTCCATTCCGTCTTTTTAAATTCCTTTCCATTCCTTACCTTTGGATTCCTCTACATTCCATTCCATTCCACTCCATTCCATTCCACTCCATTCCGTTCCACTCCACTACTTCCCTTTTCATTCCTTTCTTCTCCATTCCATTCCATTGTATTCCTTTCTACTCCAATCCTCTCCATTCTATTGCTCTCCGTTCTATTCCTCTCTATTCCTTTATTCTACATTCTATTCATCTGCATTCCACTCTATTCCCAGGCATTCCATTCCATGCTATTCATTTCCATTCCTTCCCATTCCATTTCTCTTCATTCCTTTACATTCCATTGCATTCCATTCCATTCCACTTTCCTCCTTTCCATTCCTCTTCATTATATTCCTTTCTTTACATTCCTTTCCACTCTTCTTCATTCCATTGCCTTACTTTTCTCTCCATTTCATTCGTTTCCCTTCCATTTCTCTACATTCCATCCCTTCTTTTTAAATCTCTTTCCATTCCTTACCTTTGGATGCCTCTACATTCCATTCCATTCAACTCCATTCCATTGCTCTCCATTCCACTCCTCTACATTCCATTCCATTCCACTCCATTCCATTCCTCTCCATCCCATTCCACTGTATTCTTTCCCACTCCATTCCTCTCCCTTCTATTGAATTTCATTCCATTCCTACGCTTTCAATTTCTCTCTATTCCATTCCTCTCCATTACTTTCATCTTTATTCCATTGCACTCCATTCCATTCCGTTCTTATTCATTGCTCTCCAATCAATTCCCTTTCATTCCATTAGTCAACATTCTATTTCACTCCATTCCATTCCCCTCCATTCCATTAATCTTCACTCGTATTCATTCCATGCCATTCCATTCCTCTGCATTCCATTCCCTTCTATTATTTTCCACTCCTTTCTTCCCCATTCAATTTCAATCCTTTCCATTCCATTTCTCTCCATTCTATTCCTCTGCTTTCCATTCCTTTCGATTGCATTCCATTTCTCTCCATTCCTTTCCATTCCATTCAGTTACATTCCGTTCCTATCCATTCCATTCCTCTCCATTTCAATGCATTCCACTCTATTCCATTCCTTTCCATTGCTTTCCATTCATTCCACTCGATACCCTTCCATTCCATTCGGTTCCATTCCTCTCCATTCTATTCCATTCCTCTCCCTTCCATTTCTCTTTATTCCATTTCTCTCCATTCTATTCCTCTCCAATCCATTCAATTCCAATCCATTCCTTTTGTTTCCATTATTCTTCATGTCACTCCATTCACCTCCTCTCCATTCCATTTCACTATATTTTATTCCATTCTGTTCCACTCCATTCACCTTAATTCATCTCCATTCCATTCCTCTCCATTCCATTTCATTTCACACCATCCCAATATGTTCTTCTACATTTGATTCCATATCATTCAATTCAATTCCATTCCATTCCTCACCATTCCATTCCATTCCTGTATTCTATTACATTCTATCCATTCTATACCATTCCTCTCCATTCCTTTCTCTTCTATTCTATTCCATTCCATTCCACTCCAATTCATTCCAGTTCAATCCAATCCTCTCCATTCCGTTCCTCTTCATTCCATTCTATTCCATTCCATTCCTTTCCTTTCTCCTCCATTCCATTCCATTCTTCTCAAGTCCATTTATTCAATTTCAATACTCTCCATCACATGCATCTAAATTCCATTCCATATCTTTCCATTCCTTTCATTTGATTCTTCCAATTTTCCTTCAACCCCTCTACCTATAATTCCTTTCTATTCCATTGCAATCCATTCCATTTCTCTAGATACCATTTCTTTCTATTCCATTCCTATCCATTCCATTCCTTTACATTAGGTTAATCGACCATCTATAACATTCCCCTCCATTCCGTTCCATTCTACTCCATTCCTTTCCTCTCCATTGCATTAATCTTCATTCAAATCATTCCATTCCTCTGCATTCTATTCCCTTCTATTCCTTTCCAATCCTTTCTTCGTCATTCAATTGCAATCCTTTCCATTCCAGTCCACTCCATTCTATTTCTCTTCTTTCAATTCCATTTCATTCCTTTCCATTGCATTGCATTCTATTCCTCTCCATTCCTTTCCATTCCGTTGAGTTCTATTCCATTCCTATCCATTCCATTCATCTCCATATCAATGAATTTCACTCTATTCCAATCCATTTCTTTCCGTTCATTCCTCTAAATACCATTCCATTCCTTTCAAATCCATTCTATTCCTCTTTTATCCCTTTCTCTCATTTCCAATTCTCTGCATTCCATTTCTCTTCATTCCATTTCTTTCGATTCTATTCCTTTCCATTTCATTCTTCTCAAATCGATTTTTTCCATTTCATTCCTCGCCATCACATTCCTCTAAATTGCATTCAATCTCTTTCCATTCCTTTCCATTCTTTCCCATTTGAATCCTCGATTTCCCTTCAATTCCTCTGCCAACTATTCCTTTTCATTCCAATGCAATCCAATCTATTTCTC
>NW_007023837.1:12983-18295 GCF_000164805.1 Carlito syrichta
TCCTCTCCATTTCATTCATTTCCATTCCATTAATCTCCATTATATTACACTCTCCTCCATTCCATTCCATTCTACTCCATTCTATTTTACTCCATTCCATGTCTCTCCATTCCAATTCTCTCCAATCCATTCTACTACTTTCCTTTCCATCAATTTCTTCTCCTTTCCATTCCTATCTATTTCTTTCTACTCCATTACTCTCCATTCTATATCTCTCCATTCTATTCCTCTCCATTCCGTTACTCTTCAATTATATTCATCTCCATTCCTTCCCATTCCATGCCATTACTCTCCATCCTTTGCATTCCATTCTGCTCTATTCCTCTCCACCCGATTCCATATTTGTCCATTCCATTCCCTTCCACTACATTCCAATCCACTCCTTTCGTCAACTTTCCTTTGTTTTCTATTGAATTCCTCTCTATCCATTCATCTTCACTCCATTCCACTCCATTCCATTCCAGGTCATCTTCTTCATTTCATTCCTCCCGATTCCATGCCATTACTCTCCATACCATTCTTCTCCATTAACTTCCAATCCATTCCACTCCTCTCCTTTCCTGTCTTTCCATTTTATTCCATTACTCTCTATTCATTCCATTTCACTCCAGTCCTCACTATTCCTCTTCATTCCATTCCATTCCTCTCCATTCCATTACATTCCTTTGCTCTCCATTGCTTTCCCTTCCATTCCACTGTTGTCCATTCCCTTCCTCTTCATTGCATTCCATTTCTCTCCATTACATTCCACTCTTCTGCATTTCATTTCCTTCCTGTTCTATCAGTTACATTCTTTTCCATTTCATTCCTCTAAATTCCTTTCAATCTGTTTCAATTCTTTCTATTCCTTACCATTGGATTCCTCTACATTTGATTCTATTCCATTCCATTCCATTTCTCTCCATTCCATTCCTATCCATTCCATTCCATTCCACTCCATTCCTCTCCATTCCATTCATCTCTATTTCATTGCATTCCACTATATTACATTCCAGTACATTCCTCTCATTTCCGTTCCATTGATTTCCATTCCATTCCTCTCAATACCATTCCTTTAAATTCTATGCCATTCCTCTCCATTCAATTCCATTCTGCTCCTTTGCATTTCTCTCCATTCCATTCCTCTATATTCCATTCCATTCCATTTCTCTTCATTTCACTCCATTCCTTTCCTATTCATTCCATTTCACTGTTTTTTTCCATTCCACTCCATTTAATTCACCTCCATTTCATTCCTCGCCATTCCGTTTTATTCCACTTCATTCCAATCCATTCCTCTCCCTTTGATTCTATTCCATTCCATTAATTTCTAATCCATTCTTTCCGTTCCATTCCTTTATTCCATCGCATTCTTTCCATCCATTCTATTTATTTCCTTTCCATTCCTCTGCCTTCTATACCATTTCAATACACTCTATTCCTTTTCTGTCCATTCCTTTCCTTTCCATTTCGTTGCATTCCACTATACTACATTCCATTACATTCCTCAGCATTTCATTTATTTCTCTCGATACCATTCCATTCCAATCATTTCCATGTTTCTCCATTCCATCCCATTCCTCTCCATTCCATTCCTCGTCATTCTATTGCAATAAATTTCTTTCCATTCTTCTCCATTACTCTCCCATCAATTCCATTGCATTCCATTCCTCTCCATTCCATTTCTCTCCATTCCATTCCTATCCATTCCATTTCCCTCCATTCCATTCAATTTCATTCCATTCCACTCCATTGTTTCCTCTTCATTCCATTCATCAGCATTCCATTCCTTTCCTCTGCATTTCATTTCATTAATTTCCATTCCATTCCATTCCTTTCCTTTCATCTCTCTCGCTTCTATTCAATTTCTTTACACTCATTTACAATGCTTTCTTTCCATTCTTCTCCATCCCATGTATTCCATTCTATTCCTCTTTATTTCCCTCTATTCTATTCCTCTGATTTCCATTTCACTACATTTCATTCCTTTCCATTCAATTCTATTTCATTCCTTTCCCCTTAATTCCTCCCTATGCCATTCCTCTCCATTCCATTCCATTACACTTTATACCATTGTATTCCGTCCCACTCCATTCCTCTCCATTCCATTGAATTCCATTCCATTCCTATTCATTAAATTCCAGTCTATTCCATTCCCCTCCATTCCTTTCATCTTTATTTCATTGCACTCCATTCCATTCCATTCGTCTCCATTGTCTCCAATCAATTCCCTTCTATTCCATTCTTTACCATTCTATCTCTCTCCATTTCATTCCTCTCCATTCCATTAATCTTCATTCGATTGCATTCCACTCCATTCCATTCCTATGCATTCCATTCTTTTATTCCTTTCCACTCCTTTTTTTCATTCAATTTCTATTCTTTCCATTCCATTATTCTCCATTCTATTCCTCTTCTTTCCATTCCTTTCCATTGCATTCCATTCCTCTCCATTCTTTTCCATTCCATTCAGTTCTATTCCATTCCTATCCATTCCATTCCTCCCCATTTTAATAGATTCCACTCTACTCCATTATTTTCCATTCCTTTCAATTCATTGCTGTCGATACCTTTCCATTCCATTCGATTCCTTTCCTTTCTATTCCCTTCCTACCCTTCTATTCTCTATTCCATTTCTCTCCATTCCATTTATCTCCATTCTATTCCTCTCCAATCCATTCAATTCCAATCCATTCCTTTCCTTTCCATTACTCTTCATTTCACTCCATTCCTCTCCTCTCCATTCCTTTTCAGTATATTTATTCCATTCTGTTCCTCTCCATTCCACGTTATTCATATCCATTTCATTCCTCTCCATTCAATTTTATTTCACTCCGTCCCAATTTATTCCTCTCTATTCCATTCCACTTCACTCCATTCAATTCCAATCCATTCCCCTCGATTTCATTCCTCTTCCCTTCCTCTTCATTCCATTCCTCACCATTCTATTTCATTCTTGTATTCCATTTCATTCTTTCCATCCATTCCATTCCTCTGCATTCCATTCTATTTTATTCCATTCCATTCCATTCCACTCCATTTCATCCCAGTCCATTCCGTTCCTCTTCATTACAATTCATTCCATTCCTTTCCTTTCCTTTTCTCTCCGTTCCATTCCATTCTTCTCAATTCCTTTTATTCCACTTCATTCTCTCCATCACACGCATCTATATTCCATTCCATCTCTTTCCATTCCTTTTCATTCTTTTCATTCAATTCCTCAAATTTCTCTTCAATTCCTCTACCTACAATTCCTTTCCATTCCACTCCAATCCATTCCATTTCTCTAGATTCCATTCCTCTCTATTACCATCCTCTCCATTCCATTCCTTTACATTCCATTTATCTCCACTCTATTACATTCCCCTCCATTCCATTCCTTTCTACTCCATTCCATTTCACCCCATTCATTTCCTCTCCATTCATTAATCTTCATTCAATTCTATTCCATTCTTCTGCATTCCATTCTCTTCTATTACTTTCCAATCATTTTTTCACCATTCAATTCCAATACTTTCTATTTCATTCCTCTCCATTCTATTCCTCTTCTTTCCATTCCATGGAATTCATTTCCATTCCCTTCCATTCCTATTCATTCCTTTCCATTTCTTTCGGTTCCATTCCATTCTTATTCATTCCATTCCTCTCCATTTAAATGCATTCCACTCTATTCCATTCCATTCCTTTGCCTTCTTTCCTCTCAATATGATTGCACTCCATTCAATTCCATTCCAATCCTCTCCTTTCCATTTATCTCTATTCCATTTCACTCCATTCCATTTCTTTCCATTCTATTCCTCTTCTATCCATTCTATGGCATTCCATTCCATTCCTTTCCTTTCCATTCCACTTCATTTCACTCCATTTCATTTCTCTCCATTCCATTTCACTATATTTTATTCCATTCTGTTCCATTCCATTCCACTTAATTCATCTTCAATTACTTCTTCTCCATTCCATTTTATTCCACACCATCCCAATCCATTCATCTCCGTTTTATTTCATACCATTCCATTCAATTCCAATCCATTCCACTCCTTTTCATTCCTTTTCATTCCATTCCTCAACATTCGAATCCATTCCTGTATTCCATTTTATTTTTTCCATTCCATCCCATTCCTCTCCATTCCATTCTATTCTATCCCATTCCATGCCGTTCCACTGTTCTCCATTCCAGTCCAATCCATTTCTCTCCATTCCATTCCTGTTCATTCCATTCCATTCCATTCCACTCTTTTCCATTCCTCTCCATTCCATTCCATTCCATATTCTCAATTCAATTTTTTCCATTTCTTTCCTCTCCATCACATTCCACTACATTCCATTCCATCTCTTTCCATTCCTTTTGATTCTTACCTTTTGAATCCTCTAATTTCCCTTCAATTCCTCCCCCTGCAATTCCTTTTCATTCCAATGCAATCCATTCTATTTGCTGGATTACATTCCTCTCTATTCCATTCCTCTCCATTCCATTGCTTTCTATTCCATTAATCTCCATTTTATTTCACTCTCTTCCCTTCCATTCCACTCTACTCCATTCCCTTGTACTCCATTTCATTCCAATCCTCTCCATTCCATTCTATTCCACTACTTTACTATCCATTTCTTTCTTCTCCTTTGCATCCCAATCTATTTCTTTCTACACCATTCCTCTCCATTCTATTTATCTCCATTCTATTCCTCTCCGTTCCATTACTTTTCAATTTTATTCATTTCCATTGCATTCCATTCGCAGTCATTCCTTTCCATGCCATACATCTCCATTCCTTTCCATTCCATTCTGCTCTATTCCTTTCCTCCCCATTCCATTTCTGTCCATTCCATTTGCTTCCAGTACATTCCATTCTGTTCCTTTCATCAACTTTCCTTTCTTTTCTATTCCATTCCTCTCTATTCCATTCCTCTCCATTCCATTCCATTCCAATTCATTCTATGCCATTCTATGCCATTCTACATCATTGCATTCCTCCTGATTCCATGCCATTACTCTCCGTGCCATCCTTCTCCATTAAGTTTCAATCCATTCCATTCCTCTTCATTCCTGTCCTTTCAATTTTATTGCAGTACTCTCTATTCCATTCCATTCAACTCCAATCCTCACCATTCCTCTTCATTCCATTCCTCTCCATTCTGTTACATTCCATTGATCTCCATTGCTTTCCCTTTCATTCCACTGTACTCCATTCCCTTCCACTCATTGCATTCCATTTCTCTCCATTGCATTCCACTCTTTTGCATTCTATTTCATTCCTGTTCTGTCCATTACATTTTTTCCATTCCATTCCTCTATATTCCTTTCAATCTTTTTCAATTTTATCCATTCCTTACCACTG
>NW_007023838.1:0-450 GCF_000164805.1 Carlito syrichta
GTTTGAATTATGTTAAGTTTAAAGCCGAAACTGCAGTCTGTGAGAAACGGGAACAATGGACTCCTAAAGTAAGCCATGCCTGTTGTACTCTCAGAGCTTTATGCTTAGATCATCAAAGTCCCTGCCAGTGGGATGTGCCAAACAGCAAAGAAGGGAAGAGGGAATGGGCCATCAGCTCCTGAACTCATCCTAGTGGTCTCAGGGTCCGCAGTCCGCCTGGATCCCTAACGCTCAGGTGGGCCGGCTCCCAACAACTAAGCTTCACCTGCCATCACTTGTAGATGGAATCAGAAGCCCTGCGAACATGTATCATGAGGACATTCGTATCCACCCTGTCTGAGAGCTGCACAATCACAGAGCAATGATGCCACTGAGGGTACTCTCATACACTAGCTCATATGACCACAGACAGGCATCACCACGGGCTGCTGTGATAAGCTTTTCCCAGAG
>NW_007023839.1:0-330 GCF_000164805.1 Carlito syrichta
CTGAGGCGGAAGGATCGCCGGAGCCCAGCAGGCAAGGCTGCGGTGGCCAGGAGCGACCACTGCACTCCAGTCTGGGTGACCGAGTGAGACTCCCACTCAATAAATAAATAAATAAATAAATAAATAAATAAAATAAAGACCTTGGTGTTTAAGAAGATCTTAATTATTAAGATATTCTTAATGGATTAAGCTGATTGATTTAAAGGAGATGAGAAAGCAAAATAAGGAGAAGGAATCAATCTGACAGTCACAGGTAGAGAAGTCACCATTGCAGAAGAGAGTTAATTAATTTCAATTAGTGAAGTGGATTTATGAAGTGTTTGGGGCTTA
>NW_007023840.1:0-327 GCF_000164805.1 Carlito syrichta
ATATTCCATTCCTTTCCATTCCATACCTTTCAGTTGCATTGCATTCCATTCATCTCCATTTCATTCCATTCAATTCCACTCCAGTCCATTCCATTCCTCTCCATTCCTTTCCATTTCTCTCCATTCATTTCCATCCCATTCCTCTCCATTCAAGTCCATTCCCTTCCTTGGCATTCCTTTTCATTCCATTCCATTGAATTCAATTCCATTCCATTCCTCTTCATTCAATTCCCCTCCATTTCATTCTTCTCTATTCTTTCCCATTCCATTCCATTCCCTTCCATTCCATTCCAATCCTCTCCATTCCTTTTGATTCCTTTCCAACCA
>NW_007023841.1:0-896 GCF_000164805.1 Carlito syrichta
CATCATGCTGTTTAATGTCCATGTCTTTGTGGGTTTTGGGGGGACCTTGTTGGTGTTAATGTTTATTTTTATTCCACTGTGGTCTGAGAAGGTGCACGGTAAAATTTCTGTCCTTTTAAATTTGCTTATGCTTGCTTTATGGCCAAGTATGTGGTCGATTTTAGGTACGTTCCTTGCAGTAATGAGTAGAATGTGCATTCTGTGGTCTTTGGATGAATGGTTCGGTAGCTATCAATTAGGTCCATTTGATCACATTGAGGTTTCGGATCTCGTTGCTGATTTTTTGTCCTGATAGTCTAGGGATGTGAGTGAGGTATTAAAGTCCCAGCTATGATGTTATTGGAGTCGATATCTTTTTTTAGTTTACCTTGGAGTTGCTTTATGAAAGTTTGTGCTCCTATATTGGGTGCATATATGTTTAGAATGGATATTTCTTGTTGATGGATTGAACCTTTTATCATTATGTAGTGGCCTTCTGTATCTTTTTTAGTGTTTGATTGCTTAAAGGATATTTTGTCTGAGATTAAAATTGTGACTCCTTCTTTCTTTTGTGTTCCATTCGCCTCTTACTTTGCATCTGTGAGTGTCCTTTCTAGTGAGGTGAGTCTCTTGAAGGCAATAGATTCTTGCCTGATGGTATTTTATCCATTTTGCCATTGTATATCTTGTCAGCAGTGCATTTAGTTTGTTCACATTCAAATTAGTTATTGAAATGTGAGAGTTGATCTCTCTCATTTTTTTCTTACAGAGTTGTTGTTGTTCTTCCTGTTTGTGTGTTGTCTTTCTTTTGGTTTTAGAGTGTGTTGTTGTTCTTTTTTCCTTTTCTTCTGTGTTCCATACTTTCTTAAGTGTTTCTTGTAGAGGTGGTCTGGTGGCAGTGTAGGTTCTTAGGGATT
>NW_007023842.1:0-2737 GCF_000164805.1 Carlito syrichta
GGCCAAATTTGGTTATAATTATGGTTTTTGGAAATTGAAGGAGAATTGATGGAAGGGAAGATACATGGAGGCATAGATTTTGAAGGTCATAAAGGTTTTAGTTAAAAGAGCCCTAGATGTAACACTCATACTTTGGGTAGGTTTGCCCTCCCTACCTCTTAGAGAGGAGAGTTGTCAGGTCTAGAATTAGGCCACAGGCCAAGGTTCCTGAGGACAGACCTGGGGTTCTCTATAACCTGTGTGTCCAGGAGAAGGATTAAAGCTCTTGGGCATGAGTGCTTTCTGAATCTCAGTAATTTCAGTAAAGTGTTAAACTCAGATATTTTCCTCACTAAACATCAAGTTTTTCCTCTCCTTTGGAATCTTGATGGAACCAGGAAGCAAGAGTCAATGACAATAAGGTAGTAGAAATATCACTAGTCCTGGGATACTTTCCATCAATGTTTTGATTATTATTTTTTTCTTTTTTTTCTTTTAAAGATGTGGGATACAATCCAGGGTTAGGTATACTGTTTTGAGTATTTTTTTTTTTTTTGAGTTGGAGTTCACTCCGTCGCCCAGACTGGAGTGCAGTGGCTGCTCCCGGCCACCGCAGCCTCAACCCACTGGGCTCTGGTGATCCTTCCACCTCAGCCTTCCAAGTAGCCGGAATTATAGGTGCGCGCTACTATACCTGGCTGATTTTTAATTTATTGTAGAGATGAGGTCTCGCTGCCCAGGCGGGTCTCGAACCCACGGGCTCAGGCAATCCATTCACCTCAGCCTCCCAAAGGCGTGGGATTACAGGCTGAGCCACTGAGCCCAGCTTTTTTTGAGTATGAATGTGAAGTCAATTCATGGCAGAACCTCAGGTAGTGTTTCTGCTTGTGCAGTTTTGTGAGTGGGAAGAGGGGTGGGGGTTAAAGCACCAGATTTTACATAAAAGGATTCCCTTGGGAGGCATTTGACCTATTTGGGGTCACTAGGGCACCCTATAAGCCATTTTTTTTTTCTTCCAAATCTGTTTAGACACAAGCCTGGGTGTTTCCCAAATTCTTTACCTTATCCCTGGAAACAAGTCTGTGTGTAATCTCCAGGATTTTGCAAGAAGAATCCCAATGCCCTTTGGATAAGCAGAGACCCAGGGACTCAGCAGAACAAATTTAGTCCTTAATTACTCTGCTGTAGAGTCAGCAATAGCCATGTGCAACCGTGGGGCCGTTGGTGAGGGTTTTTTTAAAAAATCTAATTTAGCACAATGGATACATTCCAAAGAAAGACCGAATATGTCTTTTTTTTAATCAGTAATCAATATTTTTATTATGGTTTTGTGGGGTACAGTTAAGGGTTAGGTATACAAATACATTTCATTCAGGCACCCTGTTGATAAGAGGTGTTTCCCCGTCACCAGACAGATATTTATTACCGTTAATCCCACCTCCCCCCCCATAGTTTCCCACTACTGTCAGTCATTTTCTTATATTATTACATTGGATGTTAAAGGTCCATAATATGAATGAGAATATGTGATACTCGGATCTTTGTTTCTGTGAGAGGTCACTCAGCATTACAGACTCTAGTACCATCCAGGTTGCTGCGAAATTCATGATTTTGTTCCTTTTTATGGCTGCGTAGTATTCCATCATGTATATGTACCACAGTTTTTTAATTCAGTCCTCTTTTGATGGGCAGCATGGTTGCTTCCAGGTTCTTGCTATTGTGAACAATGCTGCGATAAACATACGTGTGCAGGTATCTTTTTTATAGAGTGATTTGAGTTCTTCAGGATATATTCCCAGTAGAGGGATTGCAGGGTCATATGGGAGGTTGATATTTAGAACTTTTAGGAATCGCCACACTGCTTTCCACAGAGGTCGCACTAGTTTACTCTCCCACCAACAGTGTAGAAGTGTTCCCTTTTCGCCTCACCCTCTCTAGCAGCTGTTATTTTTTGAGTTGTTGATAATTGCCATTCTGACTGGAGTTAGGTGGTATCTCAGTGTGGTTTTGATTTGCATCTGGTCCTCATGGGTCTGCAGCCATACCTTTTTCTGCAATGGCTCTAGAGGTAATCTCTCTGTGTGTGTCTACTGGCTCTTCATGCATGTAAATCCCAGGGCTTCTGCCATCTGCCAGAAAGAAGAAGCTTGGTCCCATGGGATGCATGGATGGAACAGTGCTATGACTAATTTCCATTTCCAATTGAGCCTTTACACACACACACTTAAGCAAATATATGTCTTTTCAATGGAAAATTTGTGACCATGGGAGAAAATGAAGAGGAGGCTTACTCTTTAATAGGAGACCAGACAATGCTTAAAATGGGTTGGGAGAGATGAACCCCATTATCTCAAGTTAAAGAACACTTTCAACACAGTTCTGAAAACTGTTATACTAAGTATGGTTAAATGCTAGATATTATTCTTAGCATTTACATGCCTCATATTCTTTACCCTTTTTAATGTTATTATTCTGATTGAGTATCAGACAGGGTTAAAATTTAGTAAATTGAGTCAGGATTTGAATTCAGGCCTTCACTAAAAGTGATATGTCAAGTCTGAATGTACATTGGCGAGATGAGAACTAAGCAGCCACTGCACTCCAGTCTGGGCGACAGAGTGAGACTCCAACTAAAAAAAAAAAAAGTTCTTTCCCTTGCTTTCCTAGGATGGTATGCTCTTAAAAACATAGAACAGTGCAAGCCAACATATTAGGGCCCAATCCAGTCACCCACAGGCCACCCCAGATAGAAGCCTGA
>NW_007023843.1:0-1048 GCF_000164805.1 Carlito syrichta
GAATGGAATTTAATGGAATGGAATAGAGAGTACCGGAAGGGAATGGAAAGGAACAGAATGGAGAGTAACAGACGGGAATGGAACGGATTGGAATGGAATGGAGAGTAACGGAATGGAATGGAGAGTAATTGAAAGGAATTCAATGGAACTGAAAGGAAAGGAATGGAATGCAGTGAAATGGAATGGAATGAAATGGAATCGAATTGAATCGAATGGAGAGTAACGGAACGGAATGAAATGGGATGAATGAAGAATAATGGAATGGAATGGAATGAAAAGGAGTGGAGCGTAAAAGAATGCAATGGAAATGGAATGGAATGGAGAGTAACGAAATTGAATGGAATTGAGTGGAATGCAAAGGAATGGAATGGAATGGAGAGTAACGCAATGGAAAGGAATGGAATGAAGTGTAAAGAAATGGAATGAAGTGTAACGGAATAGAATGGAATGGAATGGAGAGTAAGTAAATGGAATGGAATTGAGAGTAACAGATTGGAAAGGAATGGAATGGAATGGAACGGAACGGAATGGAATGGAATGGAATGGAGAGTAACCTAAACGAATGGATTGGTAAACAATGGAATGGAATGGACAGTAGCGGAATTCAGTGGAATAGAAAGGAAAGGAATGGAGAGTAAGAGAATGGAATGGCGAGTAATAGAAAGGAATGGAATGGAATGGAGAGAAACCAAATGGAATGGAATGGAATGGAATGGAATGGAATGGAATGGAATGGAATGGAATGGAATGGAATGGAATGGAATGCAATGGAATGGAATACAATGAAAATTAACGGAATGGAATGGAATGTATTGAAATTGAGAGTAACGGAATGGAATAGAATGGAATCGAATGGAATGGAATGGAGATAAATGGAATGGAGTGAAAATAAATGGAATGGAATGGAATGGAATGGAGAGTAACAGAATGGAATGGAATGCAATAGAATGAAATGGGGAGTACCAAAAAGGAATGGAAGGGAAAGGAATGGACTTTAAAGTAATGGAATGGATTGGAAAAGAATAGTTTGCAATGGAATGGAAATGAG
>NW_007023844.1:0-834 GCF_000164805.1 Carlito syrichta
CACTTAACAACAAAATTACCTCTCTGATGCTTTTGCCCACTGCTCCTTGTTCTGCACACTGGAAACACTCAACTAAGCTCTTACCTCCCCAGATACCAGCCCTCTGGACTTTGAACTCAATGACTGCTGCTCCCCACCATTTCCTCTCTTCTCCAGTCCAAACACCTCCATGCTTTCATCCTGTCCTCAGGTAGCCATTTCCAGTCTTAACAACATCCCAAACTCCCGTCCAGTCCAAACACCTCCATGCTTTCATCCTGTCCTCAGGTAGCCATTTCCAGTCTTAACAACATCCCAAATAGTCGTGTTTGTCTTTGTCAATCTTAAAGTACATTTTATTTAGCAGCTTGTATCTCAGAAAAAAAATCTGTGCATAAATAAATCCCAAAAGATTCTTAGAACCATGCAACAGACAAATACGAGCCTGAGTGAGATTTTCTAGCTGTTTTTCCATCCCAAGAGATACAGCATATTTCAACTCTGGTCTGACCCAAAGGCCTGTGTGAGAAGGTCTACTTATAGCTAGAATAACCCTAGGTCTACAAGGGGCTTGCACAAACTCTGCAGAGACAAAGACCCAGAGTTCTTGTTTGAATTGCAGCACTGAATAGAAAGCAGAGTGAGAGAGGGCAGGATTGGAGATGGGGAAAGAGGAAAGAATTCCTTACTAGTTCTGACCCTTTCCATTATTACTGCAAACAAAATCTTACCAAACAATGGAAATAGTTGCTGATAGTGATTAGAAGACAGACATGTTTAATTTTTTTTTTTTTCAGAAACTGTGTTTTTAATTTTTCTCCTGCAGGCATTTAATACCCTGGGATTGGGAGCCCC
>NW_007023845.1:0-437 GCF_000164805.1 Carlito syrichta
CCTGTGCACCCTCCGCTCTCCCCTGGCCTGATGGAAGGGGTGATCATCCCCAAGACATCTGTCTCTCTGTGGCGCGCTGGCTGTGTCCGAGCGTGGCTGGGGCCGCTGGTCTTACTGCTTCTTCTCCTCTCTCTGTTCCCCTGTGTCTCTGTTGCTCCCTAGGTGTCTGTCCCTTTCAGTCCCTTACTATGGGCGACTCCCATTCTGTCTCCCCCTCCCACCCGGGGTCTTCCTTGTGTGTGGGTGCGTGTGAGTGCGGGAGATGGGGTTGCGGATGAGTGAGTGGGGTGCTGCGGGTGGGTGTGGGTGCATGTCTGTGGGGGGACGGTGTTGGGGTGAGAGTTGGGGGTGTGGGTGTTTCCCTGTGTGTGTCTGTCCTGTGTGCAAGAGGCGGCTGGGTGGGTAGGTGTTTTGGCTGCTGGTCGCGAGCTTGGAGC
>NW_007023846.1:0-411 GCF_000164805.1 Carlito syrichta
AGGATGTAGACTTTGAGGTCAGACTGCAGGGTGACGTGGTTGTTCTGTTTTTAATTTTTTTAGGAAAATTTATGTTTCCCATAGTGACAACACCATTTGGCAGTCCCACCAAGAGATCACAAGGGTTCCAGTTTCTCCACAGCCTCACCAACACTTGTGAAACAGTTCATGGTTGTGAATTAACCCAGAATCCAAAGGCTCCACATATCTGAGAAAGGAGACCCCTTCCTCCCCTCACCAAAATTTGGGATGGAAACCTCTCACTTCCCTCTTGCTGAAGAGAAAGTGATTATTGGACTTTATTGGACAATAAATCAAAAATTAGCCGGTGTGATAGTGCACACCTATAGTTCCAGCTACTTGGAAGGCTGAGGTGGAAGGATTGCCTGAGCCCAGTTTGTCAGTGTTGGG
>NW_007023847.1:0-397 GCF_000164805.1 Carlito syrichta
ACCATCAGGTCAGTTAACTAGTCCACTTGCTTGCCAGTCAACAGGTCAGCTAACTAGTCACCTTGCTCACCAGCCAACAGGTGAACTAACTATTTGGTTCATTCGTGGCCAAGAAGTCAGCTCACCAGTTGGCTCACTCACCGGCCCACTAGTTAAAGCAACTCACTGGTCGGCTCACTCACCAGCTGACTAGTTAAGTCTTCTGACCAGTCGGCTCACTTGCCAGCCGACTACTTAAGTCAGCTAACGAGTAGGCTCACTTGCCGGCCAACTATTTAAGTCAGCTGACCAGTGTGCTCAATCACTGGCAGACTAGTTAAGTCAGCTGACCAGTCGTCTCACTCACTGGCAGACTAGTTAAGACAGCTAAGTCAGCTCATTCGCTGGCCAACTAGTT
>NW_007023848.1:0-740 GCF_000164805.1 Carlito syrichta
AAACAGCACATCGGCCAACATGGCAGCAAAGAGCCTGTAATTCCCAATACTTGAAAGGCTAAGGTGGAATGATCACCTGAGCTCAGGAGCTGTGGTAAGCCTTGATTTTGCCCTTGCACTGCAGCCTGAGTGACACAAAGAGACCACAACTTAAAAATATATAAATAAACCTGGCTTGGTGGCTCAGCCTGAAATCCCAGCACTTTGGGAGGCTGAGGTTGTAAGGTAAACGAAACCAGACCAGGCAAAACGGCAACAAAGGAGCCAAGAAAAATTTATTAGCGCAATCCCGGGCATGGTTCTCTGGTCCATATAGCTGTGGGCCGGAGAAGTCGCACCCAGCAAGATGGGCGACAGGTTTATAAAGGTCAGGCTAAGAAAGCTGTGAGAGGGATGGGGAGAGTGATCATTGGTTGGGACAACTGTCGCATCTGCTGGCGATTGGCTGAACAGGGTTGCTAGAGTCACTGTAACAGGTAGTGGCTGGCTTTGCGGCTGGGGTCTTAGTTCCGGCCTGGTCCGGGTTGGGGCCATCTTGTTGAGGCCAGGCCTGCTCCGCCCTCTGGTACCTCTGACCTTACAGAGGTGAGTGGATTGCCTGAGTCCGCGGGTTCAAGACCCGCCTGGGCAACTTGGTGAGACCTCATCTCCACAGTAAATAAAAAAATTAGCCAGTGTGATAGCGCACTCCTGTAGTTCCAGCTACTTGGAAGGCTGAGGCGGAAGGATCGCTGGAACCC
>NW_007023849.1:0-306 GCF_000164805.1 Carlito syrichta
CCTCTTAAACAACCTCTCCACTCTCTCTCTCACTCCCGACATTAAACCCAAGCATCTAATACACTTCAGTAACCCAGACTGTCCCACCTATCACTTAGACAACCAAAATAAGTGGCCCCTATGGGTCCCTAAACCCCGACATTATACGGGACCCCTATAACTTCTACGAGCATTTTAAAAAGTGGGCAGAGATTCCTCTCCCTCCCCCGTCCCACTTACACCGCCACCTCCCTCCTCCGTCTCTAACTTCAACCCAGCAGATAAACCTCACACAGAAATCTAATAAAGACCCAGCCTCTTTCCTTA
>NW_007023850.1:0-14799 GCF_000164805.1 Carlito syrichta
GCATAGTCAGATTACAGCTATCTCTCAGACACACCTGTCCTCACTTTCAGTTTCTCAACTGGGCTTCTAGATTTACTTCTTCCCTTTCTCAGTTTGTGGCTTCCATTTCTGTTTGGAATCTGATCTATAATTTCATTGCTATTGGTATAATTGTTCTTTTTCTGCTGTTTATCTTTCCAGTCATCATCCAACGTTTAAGGAAAGCAGTTCAACATAACTCTGATAATATTCATTTGGCATTTCTTACTAATAAAACAAAAAAATAATGTCATCTATGAGCTGGTCACTTATGTCATATAGGCTAATATTTTGTGTCATCAGCTTACCATTCTTCATTCTCCCTATGTCTCCTCAAGTCTTTACGCTCTTGATATTCAGTGACGGGTAAGATTCCAGCCACCTAGTATGAACCTAAGACAGGCATTCCCCACGGGGAAGAGGAATGGGCCAATGATGGGTAACAACTATGGTGAGGCAAGAACAACCTAAGACAGAAGCCAAGATGTTTTGGTGGTTTGTTTTAATAAAAAAGGGGGAAATGTTGGGAGCCAACATCTATAGCTACATGGCTGAGGCCTGTAAAGGCCCATCTGGAAAATTGCCTCTGACATAGGATATCAGGTATACCTATAATAGTGGCATGTGATTAGTGAACAGTGTGCATACATGGCAGTAAAACTTATAAGTAAATCTCTGTACACCTGATAGAAAGAGTGTACAGCAGAATTATTTTTCTCTGTCTTTCTAAGTTTTACTTCTTTCTAGATATTTTTTAACTTCTATTTCCTGATAGACTGGGTAGTCAGTTCTTGTTCCCGAAAGCTGTTTACCCTAGGGCAAAGAATAGAAACTAAATTACCATGACAATTTTGTCACCCTGCCCCTAGTCAGGCAGAACGTTTTCCTTTGTTTTGTTAATTACCAAAACTCTGTCTGCTTCAGCCCACAGCCACCAACAAGGCGGTCATGCATTTCCTTGTACAAGAGTGTGACAGCTACTATTTGATTTTTAGAGTAGACTTGTTAGGATAAAATATATACATATACACTCATAATTGCGTAAATTTACGCTTGCTGTTTTGTTGCATTTTGGTACATTATTCAAGTGTAATAGTTACTATACGATTTATGAAAGAATTAATGATGAGGTATTAACTTAATAGGCTATAGCATAGTATTAAAGATCAATCATTAGATTATATAAAAATTAAAGTTTAGACATATGAAAGTCATATGAATTATAGTAAAGTTTGGTAGTTTAAGAATAAGTTTTAACTGAGTTATAAGGCATTACGTTAAATCGTAATAGGATAATAGTATAATTAACAGCTAAGTCATTTAAATAAACTTATCGATTATAGTATAGTGTTAAGTTGAAAATATTAATCATTAAAAATATTAGGAGTCAGTGATCTTGGATTGAACCTAGAGTTAACTTAGAAAAGTTTTTTGTATTAACCAGGGTATAGAACAAAGAGTATAATATGAATGATTCATTGAACATTATGGAAAACACTTTGAACGATTTGTATTGAAATTGTGCACCTGTGACCTTAATGAAAGCATGACAGGCATCATGGAATTCGAATTTTTGCTTGGAAATTGCAGATATCGTGGAGGTCTTGTGATGCATAGTTTGTAAAGCATGGAACTTGTACGCCCCCACTAAGTGATAATCACACTGCTGGAGGGTATAGAAAATGGTATATAAGTTGGAAGGAGTCCGAATAAAATTTGGCTTCAGCCCTGATCAGACTTTTCCCAGAAAAACTGCCTCCGAGTGGTCTCTTCTCACAGTCCAGATTCTCCGGTGCGGGTCCTAACCCACCCTTGGTCAGTGCTGGTCATCAACAGGGTTACACGAGTCCTCAATCACAAAAATCTACAGAACATCTTGGAAAGTTCTAAAAGAATCAGAGTTTTAAGCAGGAAGTATGTAATGAGAGTCCGAATATACAAGAAAATACACAGCCCCTTGCCATGGAAGAAAAATAATCGGGGTTATAGCAGTCCTCAGTCCTTAAAAGCAACAGCCCATCTACTGTGAGGTAAACAAGAATCAAGGTTTAAAACCTGGAACATAGGTAATAGTAGGCCTCATATGCAGAATCTACATGATCTCTATCTAAGGAGAACTAAGAAACCTCTTTTACATGGTTCCTCCATCACAATATCTACATGACATCTTTCTAATGGCAAAAAAAGTATCAGGGTTTCCAAACAGGATTCTGGGGAAAGGGAGTCCTCATATACAGGACATTACATGGCCCCTCGGTAAAGAAGAATAAGGAATCTGTGATACACTAGTCCACAATCCGAAAAATTCCAGGGCATCTTGTTGCGGTATAAACAAGAATTAAGGCTTCGAACTAGTCTCATGTTTCAAAGATATTTGGCTTGTGGGTATTATGAATCAGTCATTTCAGGACTACAGCAACATTCTGGTAGTCTTGAGAGTTGTAATCATGTATCTGGTAGTACAAATCCCTTAAGTTCCTCGGAAGAATTAAGGCCAGATTCCGGGAAAAAAGTATCATATTGCCGTTTTTTTATGTAACTTTGGTCTTAAGATAAACTTGGTAATCCTTAAATTTTTTGTAATTTATTTGTAGAGCGGCTGAGGGATTTGCAGTTGCCAAATATTTAGTACGGAATATTAAAGTGTAACCAGGATACATGGATTAACAGTCCCCAGAAAACATCTAGGCATCTGCATTTTTGTACATAGAGTTTTGGAATCCACATGGACAAGGAGATTCAGGGAATCTTGTGCAGAACGGAAAGGGAATCCGGTTCTTGGAGTTCTCAATCGCCTAAATATACAAAGTATCTTGATAAGGTTTAATCAGCAATCTGGGCTTCTATATCGCCACATTTTTAGTGTGTCTTTTGAAAAAGAACCAGGAATCTTGGGTTCCAATTCCTCAAGAAGTTCATGGGAGTCTTTCTCTTGATATCCAAGCAACTGGAATTCTAGGTCACCAGGAAATATCTTGGCTTCTTGCTGAGAATGATGCAGGAATTTCAGTAATGGGAGTTCTCATATACAGAATACTACACGACCTGTTGCTATGGTAGAATAAGGAATCTTGGTTACACGAGACCTCCATCCCAAAAACCTACAGATCGTCTTGCTAAGAGATAATCACCATTCATTTTTTGGGACTAGGAATCTGGATAACGGGAGTCCTAAGATACAGGCAACTGCACTGTCTATTGCTAAAGGAGATTAAGGAATTTGGTTTACAGGTGTCCTCCATCCCAATAAAACTCCAAGGTTTATTGCTAAGGGCTAAAAACGAATTTGGGTTTTTGAAGCATAAACTAGGTAAACGAAATGCTCATATACAGACAAATGCACTGACTTTTCCTAAGAAAGTATAAGGAAAGTGGGTGACATGCTTTCTCAATCTCCAAAAAAAACG
This sequence comes from Carlito syrichta, assembly GCF_000164805.1. NCBI lineage: Eukaryota > Metazoa > Chordata > Mammalia > Primates > Tarsiidae > Carlito > Carlito syrichta. The sequence goes on from NW_007023850.1 coordinate 3,426, forward strand.
TACGGCGTCTTCCTAAGATCTAAACAAGAATCTAGCTTTCGACGCATGTATCTGTGAAGAGGAGTACTCATATACAGGTAACTGCACGGCTGTTGCTAAAAGTAAAGAATCGGGGTTATACGAGTCCTCAGTCCTGAAAATCTACAGGGCATCTTGCTGACGGCTAAAGGCGAATCAGGGATTTGAGGCATGAATGTGGGTAATAGCAATCCTCATATACAGAAAACTACATGACCTTTTGCTAATAAAAGGGAAGAAATCTGTTTTCCAGTGTTCCTCTATCAAAAAATCAACATGACTTCTTACTAAGGGCTAAAGAAGAATCATGGTTTCCAAACAGGAGTCAAAGGAGAGTCCTAACATACAGGGCACTACATGACCTCCAATTAAGTACGAATAAAGAATCATTGTTGTATGCGCCCTCATTCTAAAAATTCCCAGGTTGTCTGCTATGGGACCAACAAGAAACAGATCTTCGAGCTCCCCAGATGTTTCAGAGCAATTTCGCATTCGGATATTATGAATAGGTCATTTCAGGACTCCAGCAACATTCTGGTCGTCTTAAAAGTTGTAAATGGTATTGAGAACTCCAAGTCCATTACATTCCTCAGAACAGTGATGACCAGATTCCAGGCCAAAAAGAATCTTCTTACCATATTTGGATGTAACACTGGTACAAGGTTTACCTTGTATTCCTTCCCCTTCCATGTATCTTTTTATTTTGAGAAGGGACAAGGGTTTTGCAACTGCAAAATATTTACTACATACTTTTAATGGTAATCAGGAATCATGGAATCCACGAAGCTAGGAAACTTCTGGGCATCTGTCTTTTGATATAGTGAATTTGGAATCCAAATGGACAGGAAAAATCAGGGCATCTTACTGAGAATTAAAAGGAAATCCGGTTCTAGGTGTTCTCATTTTCCGGAATCCACAGGGAATCTTGACAAGGTTTAATCAGCAATCTGGTCTTCTGTGTCCCTACATTTTCAGAGCTACTTGCTCCGTGGATATGCTAAATCTGTCATTACAGATCCTCAGGCTCTTTCTGTTCCTCTTGTTAATTGTAATCAAGGATTGGGCCCTAGAAATCCTTTTGTTTCCTGGGACCATCTACGACCATAATCGTATTCCCCAGAATCAAAAGGTATATTGGTACAAAATTACTCGATTCAGCTGACCTCAACGTATAGAAAATTCTTGTGGGTGGCCAGGTAGGAATTGGGGTTTTGGGTTTGGAATATTCCAACTTTTGGGGAGGTATTGTGAAGAGGAACCAGTAATTTTGGATTCCAGTTCCCAAAGAACATTATGGACGTCTTTCTCTTGATTTTCAAAAAACTGGAATTCTTGGTGTCCAGGAACTGTCTCAGCATCCTGCAGAGTGAAGCAGGAAGCAGGGTAAGGGAGGTCGTCATATACAGGAAACTACACGTCATATTGCTAGGGAAGTATAAGGAATCTTACTTAATAAGTCCTCAATCCCAAAAAATTACCGGCCATCTTCCTAAGACGTAACCACGAATCAGGTTTTTGAAGTAGGAATCTGGGTAATGGGAGTCCTCACATGAAGGAAACTACACTGCCTATTGGTAAGTAAGAATAAGGAATCTGCCTTACTCGCGTCCTCAATCCCAAAAAAAGCTTAAGTTCATTTTGCTATGGGCTAAACACGAATCATGGTGTATTTGAGCATGAATCTGGAAAATGAAGTACTTATTTACAGGCAACTACATGATCTTTTGCTAAGAAAGAATAAGGAATCTGGGTTACACAAGTCCTCAATCAGAAAACTCAACAGAGCATCTTGAAAAGTTCTAAAAAGAATCAGAGTTTTGAAACAGGATGTATCTAATGAGAGTACAAATATACAGGAAAATACACAGCCCCTTGCCAAGGGTTAAAAGAATCGGGATTATATCAGTCCTCAGTCCTTAAAATCATCAGGCCATCTGCTGTGGTCTAAACAAGAATCAGGGTTTAGAAGTTGGAACATAGGTATTAGCAGTCCCCATATGCAGAATCTACATGATCTCTAGCTAAGGAGAAATAAGAAACCTCTTTTAAATGGTTCCTACGTCACAATATCTACATGATATCTTCCTAATGGAAAAACAAGGATCAGGGTTTCCAAACAGGAGTTTGCGGAAAGGGAGTCCTCACATACAGGACATTACATGTCCCCTCAGTTAAGAAAATAAGGAATCTGTGATAAACTAGTCCACAATCCGAAAAATTATCAGGGCGTCTTGATGCAGTATAAACAAGAATCAAGGCTTCGAGCTCGTCTCATGTTTCAGAGATATTTGGCTTGTGGGCATTATGAATCATTCATTTCAGGACTCCAGCAACATTCTGTTCCTCTTGAGAGTTGTAATCGGGTATCTGGTAGTACAAATCCCTTAAGTTCCTCGGAACAATTAAGGCCAGATTCCCAGAAAAAAGTATCATATTGCCGAATTTGGATGTAACTTTGGTCTTAAGAAGAACTTGATAATCCTTATATTTCCATGTGTACTTTATTTGAAGAGAGGCCGAGGGTTTCGTAATTGCAAAATATTCAATACGAATTATTAAATTTTAACCAGGATCCATGGATTCCAAGTCCCTAGGACATCTAGGCGCTTGGATTTTGGTACACAGAGTTTTGGAACCCATGGACACGGAAATTCAGGGCATCTTGCTGAGAATGGAAAGGGATTCCGGTTCTTGGAATTCTCAGTCTCCTAAATCTGCAAAGTCTCTTGATAAGGTTTAATCAGCAATCTGGGCTTGTATGTCGCCACATTTTTAGTGTATCTTTTGAAAAGGGACCAGGAATCTTGGTTTCCAATTCCTCAAGAACTTTATGGGTGTCTTTCTCTTGATATCCAAGCAACTGGAAATTTAAGTCACCAGGAAATATCTTGGCGTCTTTCTGAGAATGAAGCAGTAATTTCAGTAATGGGAGCCCTCATATACAGAACACTACACGATCTGTTGCTACGGAAGAATAAGGGATCTTGTTTACACGAGGCCTCCATCCGAAAAACCTACAGACCATCTTGCTAAGAGATAACCACCATTTAGGTTTTGGGAGTAGGAATCTGGATAACGGGAGTCCTCATATACAGGAAACTGCACTGTCTATTGCTAAAGGAGAATAAGGAATCTGGTTTACACTTGTCCTCCATCCCAATAAAATTTTAGGGTTTCTTGCTAAGGGCTAAACACGATTTTGGGTTTTTGAACCATAAACTAGGGAAATGAAATTCTCATATACAGACAAATGCACTGACTTTTCCAAAGAAAGAATAAGGAATGTGGTTGACAGGCTTTACCAATCTCCAAAAAAAACACGGAATCTTCCTAAGATCTAAACAAGAATCAAGCTTTCGACGCATGTATCTGTGAACAGGAGTACTCATATACAGGTAACTGCATAGCTGTTGCTAAAAATAAGGAATCTGGGGTTATACGAGTCCTCAGTCCTGAAAATCTACAGGGCATCTTGCTGACGGCTAAAGAAGAATCAGTGATTCGATGCGTGAATGTGTGTAATAGCAATCCTCATATACAGGAAACCACATGTCCTCTTGCTAAAAAAAGGGAAGAAATCTGTTTTTCACGATTCCTCTATCAAAAAATCTACATGACTTCTTCCTAAGGGCTAAACAAGAATCAGGGTTTTGAAACAGGAATCAAGGGAAAGAGAGCCCTCACATACAGGACACTACATGACCAACAATTAAGTACGAATAAAGAATGATTGTTGTACACGCCCTCAATCCAGAAAATTCCCAGCTTGTCTGCTATGGGACAAAGAAGAAACAGATCTTCGAGTTCCCCAAATGTTTCAGAGCAATTTCGCATTCGGATATTATGAATAGGTTATTTCAGGAATCCAGCAAAATTCTTGTCCTCTTAAAAGTTGTAAATTGTATTGGGCACTCCAAGTGTCTTAGGTTCCTCAGAACAATTAAGGCAAGATTCTAGGTCAAAAAGAATCTTCTTACCATATTTGGATGTAACTCTGTTCTTAAGGTGAACCCTGTAATCCTTCCCATTCTATGTCTCTTGATATGTTGAGAAGGAGCAAGGTTTTTGCACATGCCAAATGTTTACTACGTAATTTTAATGGCAACGAGGAATCATGGAATCCACAAAACTGGAAAACTTCTGGGCATCTGTCTTTTGATATACATAATTTGGAATCCAAATCGACAGGAAAAATCAGGGCATCTTACTGAGAATTAAAAGGAAATCCGGTTCTAGGAGTTATCATTTTCTGGAATCTACAGGGCATCTTGTTAAGGTTTAATCAGCAATCTTGGCTTCTGGATCCCCACATTTTCAGAGCTACTTGCTCCGTAGATATGCTAAATCTCTCATTAAAGATCTTCAGGATCTTTTTGGTCCTTTTGTTAGTTGTAATCAAGGTTGGCCCTAGACATCCTTTTCTTTCCTGGGACCACTTACGACCATAATCATATTTCCCAGAATCAAAAGGAATATTGGTACAAAATTCCTCGATTCAGGTGACCTCAAAGTACAGACAATTCTTGTGGGTGGGCAGGTAGGAATTGGAGATTTTGGTTTGGAATATTCCACATTTTGGGGAGGTCTTGTCAAGGGATACCAGGAATCTTGGATTGCTGTTCCCAAAGAATATTATGGAAGTCTTTCTCTTGATATCTAAAAAACTGTAATTCTCGGTCATCAGGAACTGTCTTGGCATCCTGCAGTGTGAAGCAGGAAGCTGTGTAATGAAGGTCTTCATATACAGGAAACTACACATCATATTGTTAAGGAAGTATAAGGAATCTTCCTAATATGAGTCCTAATTGCCAAAAAATACAGGCTATCTTCCCTGTAAACACGAATCGTAACCATGAATCAGGTTTTGAAGTAGGAATCTGGGTAATGGGAGTCCTTACATAAAGGAAATTTCACTGCCTATTGCTAAGTAAGAATAAGGAATCTGTGTTACTCGGGTCCTCAATCCCAAAAAAGCTTAAGGTCAGATTACTATGGGCTAAACACGAATCATGGTGTTTTGGAGCATGAATCTGAATTTGGAGTCTTTATTTACAGGCAAATACATGACCTTTTGCCTAGAAAGAATAAGGAATCTGGGTTACACGAGTCCTCAATCCTAAAAATCTTCAGAGCATCTTGGAATGTTCTAAAACGAATCAGAGTTTCGAATCAGAATGTATCTAAACAGAATCCTAATATACAGGAAAATACACAGTCCCTTGCCAAGGAAGAAAAGAATCAGGGTTATAGCAGACTTCAGTCCTTAACATCAACAGGCCATCTGATGTTGACTAAACATGAATCAGGGTTTAGAAGCTGGAACATAGGTAATAGCAGTCCGCATATGCAGAATCTACATGATCTCTACCTAAGGAGTACTAAGAAACATCTTTTACATGGTTCCTCTATCACAGTATCTACATGACATCTTGGCAGTGGCAAAACCATAATCAGGTTTTCCAAACAGGATTCTGGGGAAAGGGAGACCTCATATACAGTACATTACACGGACCTCGGTAAAGAAGAATAAAGAATCTGTGATACACTAGTCCACAATCCGAAAAATTCTCAGGGCGTCTTGCTGTGGTATAAACAAGAATCAAGGCTTCGAGCTGGTCTCATGTTTAGAGATATTTGGCTTGTGGGTATTATGAATCATTCATTTCAGGACTCCAGCAAAATTCTGGTCCTATTGAGAGTTGTAATCGGGTATCTGGTAGCACAAATCCCGTAAGTTCCTTGGGAAAATTAAGGCCAGATTCCCGGAAAAAAAGTATCATATTGCCGTGTTTGGATGAAACTTTGGTCTTAAGATGAATGTGGTAATCCTTAAATTTCCATTTGTACTTTATTTGTAGAGGTGCCGAGGGTTTTGCAGTTGCTAAATATTTTGTACGAATTATTAAAATGCAACCAGGATCCATTGATGTCACGTCCCTAGGAAACATCTGCGCATCTGCATTTTTGTACACAGAGTTTTGGAATCCACATGGACAGGGAAATTCAGGGCATCTTGCTGAGAATGGAAAGGGAATCCGGTTCTTGGAGTTCTCAATTGACTAAATCTACAAAGTCATTAGAAAAAGTTTAATCAGAAATCTGGGCTTCTGTGTCGCCACATTTTTAGTGTGTCTTTTGAAAAGGGACCATGAATCTTGGGTTTCAATTCCTAAAGAATTTTATGGGAGTCTTTCTCTTGATATCCAAGCAACTGGAATTCTAGGTCACCAGGTAATATCTTGGCGTCTTGCTGAGAATGAAGCAGGAATTTCAGTAATGGCAGTCCTCATATACATAACACTTCACGACCTGTTGCTACGGAAGAATAAGGAATCTTGGTTAAACGAGGCCTCCATCCCAAAAACCTACAGACCGTCTTGGTAAGAGATAACCACCATTCAGGTTTTGGGAGTAGGAAACTGAATAATGGGAGTCCTCATATACAGGAAACTCCACTGTCTATTGATAAAGGAGAATAAGGAATCTGGTTTTCAGGTGTCCTCCATCCCAATAAAACTTCAGGGATTCTTTCTAAGGGCTAAACACGAATTTGGGTTTTTGAAGCAAAAACAAGGGAAATGAAATGATCATATACAGACAAATGCACTCACTTTTCATAAGAGAGAATAAGGAATATGGGTGACATGATTTTTTATCTCCAAAAAAATAAACGGCGTCTTCCTAAGATCTAATCAAGAATCAAGCTTTTGACGCATGTATCTGTGAACAGGAGTACTCATATACAGGTAACTTCACGGCTGTTGCTAAAAATGAGGTATCAGGGTTATATGAGTCCTCAGTCCTGAAAATCTGCAGGGCATCTTGCTGACGGCTAAAGAAGAATCAGGGATTCAAGGCATGAATTTGGGTAATAGCAATCCTCATACACAGGAAACTACATGGCCTCTTGCTAATAAAAGGGAAGAAATCTGTTTTCCACGGTTCCTCTATCAAAAAATCTACATGACTTCTTACAAAGGCCTAAACAAGAATCAGGCTTCCAAAACAGGAATCAAGAGAAAGAGAGTCCTCACATACAGGACACTACGTGACCTCCAACTTAGAATCAAGAATCATTGTAGTACGTACCCTCAATCCAAAAAATTCCCAGGTTGTCTGCTATGGGACAAACAAGAAAGAGATCTTCAGGCGCCCCAAATGTTTCAGAACAATTTAGCATTCGGATATTATGAATTGGTCATTTCAGGACTCCAGCAACTTTCTGGTCCTCTTAATAGTTGTCAATGGTATCGAGCACTCCAAGTCCGTTAGGTTCCTCAGAACAATTAAGGCAAGATTCCAGGAAAAAAAGAATGTTCTAGCCATATTTGGATGTAACTCTGGTCTTAAGGTGAACCCTGTAATCCCTCCTCTATCGTGTCTCTTTTGTTTAGAGAAGGGACAAGGGTTTTGCACTTGCCAAATGTTTACTATGTACTTTTAATGGTATGCAGGAGTCATGGAATCCACGAACCTAGGAAAAGTCTGGTCATCTGTCTTTTGATATACTGAATTTGGAATCCAAATCGACAGGAAATATCAGGGTATCTTACTGAGAATTAAAAGGAAATCATGTTCTAGGAGTTCTCATTTTCTGAAAACTACATGGCCTCTTGATAAGGTTTAATCAGCAATCTAGGCTTCTGGGTCCCTATATTTTCAGAGCTACCTCCTCCGTGGATATGCTAAATCTGTCATTACAGATCCTTAGGATCATTCCAGTCCTCTTGTTAGTTGTAATCAAGTATTTTGCTCTAGAAATCCTTTTGTTTCCTGGGACCATCTACGACCATAATCATATTTCCTAGTAACAAACGGTATATTGGTACAAAATTCCTCGATTCAGAAGACCTCAGGGTACAGAAAATTCTTTTGGGTGGGCAGGTAGGATTTGGGGTTTTGGGTTTGGAATATTCCACATTTTGGGGAGGTATTGTGAGAGGGAACCAGGAAGCTTGGATTGAAGTTCCCAAAGTATATTATGGACGTCTTTCTCTTGATATCCAAAAAAATGGAATCTCGGTCACCAGGAACTGTCTTTTTCAACCTGCAGAGTGAAGCAGGAAGGTGGGTAAAGAAGGTCGTCATATACAGGAAAATACTCGTCATATTGCTAAGGATGTATAAGGAATCTTCCTTATATGAGTCCTCAATCCCAAAAACTACAGGCCGTCTTCCTAAGACGTAACCACGTATCAGGTTTTTGAGTTGGAATCTGGGTAATGGGAGTCCTCACATAAGGGAAACATCACTGCCTATTGCTAAGTAAGAATAAGGTATCTGCGTTTCTCAGGTACTCAATCCCCAAAAAATTAAGGTCATCTTGCTAAGGGATAAATACGAGTAATGATATTTTTGAGTATGAATCTGGAAAATGGAGTCCTTATTTACAGGCAACTACATCACCTTTTGCTAAGAAAGAATAAGGAATCAGAGTTACACGAGTTCCCAATCCCAAAAATTTACAGAGCACCTTGGAAAGTTCTAAAAAGAATCAGAGTTTCAAAGGAGGATGTACCTACTTAGAGTCCTAACATAAAGCGAAATACACAGACGATTACCAAGGGTGAAAAAGAATCGGGGTTATAGCAGACCTCAGTCCTTAAAATCATCAGGCCATCTGCTGTGGCATAAAGAATAATCAGTGTTTAAAAGCTGCAACATAGGTAATAGCAGTCTTCATATGCAGAATCTACATGATCTCTAGCTAGGGAGAACTAAGAAACCTCTTTTACACGGTTCCTCCGTCACAATATCTACATGACATCTTGTTAATGGCAAAACAAGAATCAGGGTTTCCAAACAGGATTCTGGGGAAAGGGAGTACTCATATATAGGACATTACATGGCACCTCGGTAAAGAAGAATAAGGAATCTGTGATACACTAGTCCACAATTGGAAAAATTATCAGAGCGTCTTGATGCAGTATAAACAAGAATCAAGGCTTCGAGTTCATCTCACGTTTCAGAGATATTTGTCTTGTGAGTATTATGAATCAGTCATGTAAGTACTCCAGCAACATTCTGGTCCTCTTAAGCGTTGTAATCGAGTATCTGGTAGTACAAATCCCTTAAGTTCCTTGGGACAATTAAGGCCAGATTCCCGGAATAAAAGTATCATATTGCCATATTTGGATGTAACTTTGGTCTTAAGATGAACTTGATAATCCTTAAATTTCCGTTTGTACTTTATTTGTAGAGGGTCCGCTGGTTTTGCAGTTGCCAAATATTTGGTATGAATTATTAAAATGTAACCAGGATCCATGGATTCCACCTACCTAGGAAACATCTGGGAATCTGCACTTTTTTACACAGAGTTTTGGAATCCACATGGACAGGGAAATTCAGGGCATCTTGCTAAGAACGGAAAGGGAATCCGGTTCTTGGAGTTCTCAATCGCCTAAATTTAAAAAGTCTCTTGATAAGGTTTAATCAGCAATCTGGGTTTCTATGTCGCCACAGTTTTAGTGTGTCTTTTGAAAAGGGACCAGGAATCTTGGGTTCCAAATCCTCAAGAACTTTATGGCAGTTTTTCTCTTGATATCCAAGCAACTGGAATTCTAGGTGACCAGGAAATATCTTGGCGTCTTGCTGAGATGAAGCAGGAAATTCAGTAAGGGCAGTCCTCATATACAGAACACTACACGACCTGTTACTATGGAAGAATAAGGAATCTTGGTTAAACGAGGCCTCCATCCAAAAAACTACAGACCGTCTTGGTGTGAGTTAACCACCATTCACGTTTTGGGAGTGGGAATCTGGATAATGGGAGTCCTCATATACAGGAAACTGCACTGTCTATTGCTAAAGGAGAATACGGAATCTGGTTTTCATGTGTCCTCCATCCCAATAAAACTTCAGGGATTCTTTCAAAGGGCTAAACACGAATTTGGGTTTTTGAAGCATAAACTAAGGAAATGAAATGCTCATATACAGACAAATGCACTGACTTTTCCTAAGAAAGAATAAGGAATGTGGGTGACTTGTTTTCTCAATCTCCAAAAAATATATGGCGTCTTCATAAGATCTAAACAAGAATCAAGCTTTCAACGCATGTATCTGTGAACAGGAGTAATCATATACTGGAATCTGCACGACTGTCTAAAAATAAGGAATCTGGGTTATACGACTCCTCAGTCCTGAAAATCTACAGAGCATCTTGCTGACGGCTAAGGAAGAATCAGGGATTTGAGGCATGTGTGTGGGTAATCGCAATCCTAATATACAGGAAACTACATGGCCTCTTGCTAATAAAAGAGAAGAAATCTGTTTTACACGGTTCCTCTATCAAAAAATCTACATGACTTCTTACTAAGGGCTAAACGAGAATCAGGGTTTCGAAACAGGAATCAAGGGAAAGAGTGTCCTCACATACAGGACACTACATGACTTCCAGCTAACTTCGAAAAAATAATCATTGTTGTACGCGCCCTCAATCCAAAAAATTCCTAGGTTTTCTGCTATGGGACAAACGAGAAACAGATCTTCGAGCTCCCCAAATGTTTCAGAGCAATTTAGCAGTCGGATATTATGAATCGGTCATTTCAGGACTCCAGCAACATTCTAGTCCCCTTAAAAGTTGTAAATGGTATTGGGCACTCCACGTCCGTTAGTTTCCTCAGAGCAACTAAGGCAAGATTCCAGGACAAAAAGAATCTTTTTGCCATATTTGGATGTAGCTCTGGTCTTAAGGTTTACCGTGTAATCCTTCCCCTTCCATGTCTCTTTTTATTTTGAGAAGGGACAAGGGTTTTGCACTTGCAAAATGTTTACTACATACTTTTAATGGTAACCAGGAATCATGGAATCTACGAACCTTGGAAATTTCTGGGCATCTGTCTTTTGATATTGTGAATTTGGAATCCAAACGGACAGGAAAAATCAGGGCATCTTACTGAGAAAGAAAAGGAAATTCGGTTCTAGAAGTTCTCATTTTCTGGAATCTACAGGTCTCTTGATAAGTTTTAATCAGCAATCTGGGATTCTGGGTCCGTACATTTTCATAGCTACTTGTTCTGTGGATACGCTAAATCAGTCATTACAGACACTCAGGTTCTTTCTGGTCCTCTTGTTAGTTGTAATCAAGGATTTTGCCCTAGAAATCCTTTTGTTTCCTGGGGCCTTCTACGACCATAATCATATTCCCCAGAATCAAAATGTATATTGGTACAAAATTCCTCAATTCTGGTGACCTCAAAATACAGAAAATTCTTGTGGGTGGACAGGTAGGTATTGCGGTTTTGGGTTTGGAATATTTCACATTTTGTTGAAGTCTTGTGGAGGGCAACAATTAAACTTGGATTCCAGTTCCCAAAGAATATTATGGACGTCTTTCTCTTGATATCCAAAAAACTGG
>NW_007023850.1:15348-15865 GCF_000164805.1 Carlito syrichta
ATGGGAGTCCTCACATAAAGGAAACCTCACTGCCTATTGCTAAGTAAGAATAAGGAATCAACGTTACTTGGATCCTCAATCGCAAAAAAGCTTAAGATCATCTTACTATGGGGTAAACACAAATCATGGTGCTTTCGAACATGAATCTGGAAAATGGAGTCCTTATTTACAGGCAACTGCATGTCTTTTGATAAGAAAGAATAAGGAATCTGGGTTAAACGAGTCCTCAATCCCAAAAATCTACAGAGCATCTTGGAAAGTTCTAAAAAGAAATAGAGTTTCGAAGCAGGATGCATCTAATGAGTCCTAATATACAGGAAAATACACATCCCATTGCCAAGCGTGAAAAAGAATCGGGGTTATAGCAGTCCTCAGTTCTTAAGAACAACAGGCCATCTGCTGTGGGCTAAAAAGAATCCGTGTTTAGAAGCTGGAACATACGTAATAGCAGTCCTCATATGCAGAATCTACATGATCTCTAGATAAGGAGAACAAAGAAACCTCTTTTACACGGTCC
>NW_007023851.1:0-367 GCF_000164805.1 Carlito syrichta
ACTCCTCTCTTATGGGTGCTCCAGGGACTGGGCCATCTCAGTCATTTGTGGCCCATGTGTAGTTCCCCTTTATGTTGAGTGTCACAGTGATAAGCCCTCCTCTGTCATGGGCATTCCTCTAACTTACCCTCCTTCATATTGAAAAGTCAAGTGCTGCTGGACTCGTGGCTCAGCCTGTCATCCTGTGCCTTTGGGAGGCTGAGGTGAATGGATTGTCTGAGTCCGCGGGTTTGAGACCTGCCTGGGCAGCGAGACCTCATCTCTACAATAAATCAAAAATCAACTGAGCATGGTAGCACATGCCTGCAATTCCGGCTACTTGGAAGGCTGAGGCGGAAGGATCACTGGAGCCAAGCAGGTCGAGGCT
>NW_007023852.1:0-328 GCF_000164805.1 Carlito syrichta
CTGGCAGAAACCCGACCAGGAAGCCTCAGGAACTCTTGCACTAAAGTGGTGGCAGCCCTTGGGGGGCTTTGGACTGGAAGGTGCTGAGCTTGTTGGACCCTCACATGTGGGGGACAGGTGGGATTAACTCAGGGCAGAATGCTAGCAGGAGAATGGATTTCTTTCTTTCTTTCTTTCTTTCCTCCTTCCTTCTTTTCATTCTTTTTTATTTCTTTCTTTTCTGTTCTCACTAGGTTTCCCAGACTGGCCTCAAACAGCCCAACTCGGGCCATCCTCTAGGCCTGGGCCTCCCAAACTGCTGGGATCACAGTCTTGACATTTGGTCAAC
>NW_007023853.1:0-324 GCF_000164805.1 Carlito syrichta
ATAAAATAAATGTGGGAGTCAGTGCTCTAACTCCCACATTTTTTGAGGGTCAACTGTACTCAGCTCTACTACCTTTCATTAATAAAGGAAGAACGATGGGGATTTAATGCTAGGAGATAGCATGAAGGAAAGAGAGGTTAAGGTCTTTACTCCCTTGGTCGTCTTTCTAAAGGTTTGCCTCATGCTACCTGCTGCCCTTTTCCAGGGTCACAGCTCTTATGAGAAAGTCCTGTTCATAAGGCTTTTTCCAGTTGTAACTCCCCGGTGACTTCTCTGCCATTCAGTTATTCTGGCCATGGATCCTTCAGCAGGGGATGGATCTCA
>NW_007023854.1:0-508 GCF_000164805.1 Carlito syrichta
CTAGCTAGCCAGCTGACTAGCCATCTGACTTAACTAGCTTTTTTGCTAGCTAGCAAGCTACCTAGCCAACTGACTTAACGAGGTGTCTTAACTAGTTGGCCAGCTGGTTAGCCTGGAGACTTAACTAGTTGATTAAGGATCTATGCAACTGGCCAGTCAGGTGACTAAACTAGCTGACTTAACTAGTTAGCCAGCTGGCTAGGCAGATGGCTTAACTGGCTCTCTCCTGGATAGTCAGCTGACTTAACTAGCTGACTTAATTAGCTAGCCAGGTGACTAGCCAACTGACTAAACTAGGTTACTACCTAGCCAGCCAGCAGACTAGCTGGCTGACTTAACTAGCTGTCCTAACTAGCTGACCTGCTTTCCAGCCAGTTGAATTAATTAGCTTGCTTCATAACTTTCCAGCTGGCTATACAGATAAATTAACTAGGTGACAACTAGCTAGGCACCCAGCTAGACAACTGATATAACTAGATATTTACCTAGCTAGCAAGCTGGCTATCCA
>NW_007023855.1:0-329 GCF_000164805.1 Carlito syrichta
CCTGGGAACCCAAGACCAGACTAGACACCATAGCAAACCCACACCTCAAGCCCAAGCAAATCCCAGAAGACCTTGGGTGAGGGCAGGGCTCAGCTGGAGGATTGTCTCTGGCCCAGAGTTCAAGACCAGGCAAGAATATCTGGATGTTGATGAAAGCAAAACCTGTGATCGCAGCAGTTTTGGAGGCCTAGGCTGAGAGAATGACCCAAGTTTGAGAGAAGCCTGGACATCTTAGTGAGGAAAGAAAAGAAAGAAATAAAGAAACCCATCCTCCAGCAAACCTCCTGCCCTCAGTCCTTCCCCGCCCATGCCCCCCACATGTGAGGGTT
>NW_007023856.1:0-332 GCF_000164805.1 Carlito syrichta
CATTGGATTCCATTCCTTTCTCTCTTCTCCTTTTCCTTACTCTCCATTCCATTCCATTCCTTTCCATGCCATTCCACTCTTCTGCAACCCATTTCATTCCCCTCCATTCCATTCCATGCTATTCCACTTGTCCAATATTCTCCATTCCATTCCATTCCTCTCCATCATTTCATTCCATTCCAATCCACTCCATTCCACTCCTCTCCATTCCATTCCTCTCCATTCCATTCCATTTAATTCCATTTTTCTCCTTTCCATTGAATTACATTCCGTGCTCTCCATTCCTCTACATTTCATTTCATATTTCTCCATTGCATTCCATTCCAATCCAC
>NW_007023857.1:0-612 GCF_000164805.1 Carlito syrichta
AGAATACCTTTTGTAGCATCATGAGGATGCTTCATGACTAGCAGTTGAAAAAGGTAAGGTAAGTGCAGGCGATTTTAAGGCAAAAGAGCTGGATATAATTGACTCAGGATAAATCTTTTTAGAAGCCTGTTCAGCCACCATGGTGCAGTACAGTGCTTCTCAAATTTTAATGTGCAAAAAAAATTCAGGGATCTTGCTAAAATGCAGATTCTTTTTTTTTTTCCATTAATCAGTATTTTTTATTATGGTTTTGTGGGGTACAGTTAAGGGTTAGGTGTACAATGACGTTTCATTCAGGCACCCTGTAGATAAGAAGTGTTTTCCCATCCCCCGACAGATATTTGCTACTGTTAATCCCATCCCCCTCCCCCCCATAGTTTCCCAGTACCATCCGTCATTTTCTCATAGTATTGAAAATGCAGATTCTTAATTGGTAGGTCTGGGGAGAGACCTGAGAATCTGCATTCCTGGCAAATTCCCTGTTGAGGCTGATGCTGCATAGCAGGGGTACAGAAAGGCTGCCTCTTACCCACTATACAACTGTTATCTAATCTGATCTCTTTTTTTTTCACTTTATGGCAAGACGTGGACACTCTATAGATAGGGAGGAAG
>NW_007023858.1:0-319 GCF_000164805.1 Carlito syrichta
CTCAGGCAATCCTTCTGCCTCAGTCTTCCAAGTAGCTGGAACTACAGGCATGCACCACCAGGCCTGGTTAATTTTTTGATTTATTGTAGGGTCGAGGTCTCGCCAAGTTGCCCAGTTGCTTTCCTCTTGCCTCTGTCTCTCAAACTGCTGGGATTACAGGTGTGAACCATTGTGCCTGGCTAAAGTAAAAAATTTAATGGTCTAGTTAATAGCTTATTAGATACAGATGAAGAAAAATTAGCAAATGCAAGGTAGTTCTGAGGAAAATATACAGAAGGCGGTGTGGAGATACAGGGAACACAAATTATGGAATAAAAAA
>NW_007023859.1:0-315 GCF_000164805.1 Carlito syrichta
GCTGCCTTAAATAGCTGGATACCTATCTAGCCACCTGGCTGGCCAGCTGACTTACCTAACTGACTTTAGCTAGGAAACTGACTAGCCAGCTCAATTAAATGCCTAGCTACCTACCTAGCCAGCAGTAAGCTTGCTGACTTAACTAGCTGACTTGAACAGCTAGCCTGCTGGCTAGCAAGTTGACTTATCTAGCTAGCTCCCTATCTAGCCAGCTGGCTAGACAGCTGACTAAACTAGCTGACATAACCAGCTACTCAGTTGGCTCCCCTTTTGATTTAACTCACTGACATCATTAGCTAGACAGGTAGCTATCTA
>NW_007023860.1:0-369 GCF_000164805.1 Carlito syrichta
GAATGGAATGGAGACGAATGGAATGGAGAGAAATGGAATGGAATGATTGGAATAGAGAGGAATAGAATGAAGAGGATGGGAATGAAGAGGAATGAATTTGACTGGATTTGAATGGAGAGTAAAGGAGTGGAAAGGAATAGAATGGAATGGAATGGAGAGGAATGGAATGGAGAACAATGGAATGGAATGGAATGGAGTGGTGATGAAAGAAATGGAATGGATGGAGTGGAATGGAATGGACAGGAATGAAATGGAGAGGAATGGAAAGGAGCAGAATGGAATCTAAATGAATGAAGAGGAATGGAATGAAATGGAATGGATTTGAGAATAATGGAATTTAAAGGAATGGACTGGAAGATAGAAATGGAA
>NW_007023861.1:0-335 GCF_000164805.1 Carlito syrichta
TCTCCATTCCTTTCCATTCCCTTCCATTCCATTCCATGCCATTCCATTTCCTTCCATTCCGCTCCTCTCGTATCCATTGCATTCCATTCCATTCCTCTCCATTCCCTTCAATTAAACACTATTCCATTCCATTCCATTACATCCTTTCCATTCCTCTCAATGCCTCTCCATTCTACTGCATTCCACGGCATTTCATTCCATTCCACTCCATTCCATTCCAACCATCTCCATTTCATTCCATTCCTCTCCCTTCCATTCCTTTCCATTCCATTCCTTTCTACTCCATTCCTTTCCTCACCATTCAATTCCTCTCCTTTACGTTCCTCTCTATAACA
>NW_007023862.1:0-387 GCF_000164805.1 Carlito syrichta
AGCCTGGTGGTCTCAAGGTCTGCAGCCTGCCTGGATCCCTAACGCTCAGGCAGGCCTCCATGGCCAGCTCCCAACATCTCCCCTTTTCTATTTTTTAGCATGAACCCATGGAACTCAGTGTTAAGCTGAGAAATTCTTTTCTTCAGCACCTTGAAAATAATTGGAAGCAGGCATAGTAACACAAGAGTCACTGCTCCACAAATTCCCACATTAATGAGTATAGACATCAATGACTTTTGGTTGATGAATGATGAGAAATTCTTAAATATAGAAGTGGCCAATTCTGAGGATCGGAACTGTCTCTCAGCGATATTTATGTCCTGTATGTCTTGGTGTAATTTAGTAAGGTCTATACTCAAGTCCGAATGATTCCAAATTCCAAGGATA
>NW_007023863.1:0-1475 GCF_000164805.1 Carlito syrichta
GTTAAATCAGCTAATTTATTCAAGTGGCTAGCCAACTGGCTAGCTAGGTAGCTCTGTACTTTAGTCAGCTGAGAAGCCAGCTGGCTACCTGGTTAAATCAGTTAGTTAAGTCAGTTGGCTAGCCACCTGGCTAGTTAGGTAGATCGTTAATTAAGTCAGTTGGCTAGCCAGCTGTCTACCTAGTTAAGTCAGTGAGTTAAGTGAGCTGGCTAGGCAGCTGGTTAGCTAGGTGGCTAACTAGTTAAGCCAACTGCCTATCTGGATGACTATCTAGTTAAGTCTGCTAGTTGTCAACTAGTTATCCGACTGGCTAGCTAGGTGACTGGCAAGTTAAGCCAGCTGATTAGCAGGCTTCTCATGTAGGTGGGCAGCTAGTTAAGTTGGCTGGCTAGCCCACTGAGCAGCAAGGTGTCTGGCTAGTTAAGCAGGCTGGCTATCTGACTGTCCAGCCAGGAGGCTGCCTAATTTAGCCGGTTGGCTAGCCAGCTGGCCAGACCACTAGCTGGCTAGCTGGCTCACTAGCCAACTAGCCTGCCAGGTAGCTAGCTAGTTAAGTCAGATGGCTAGCAGTGCAGTGAAATATTTGTCTAGCTAGTTATGTCAGCTGACTAGCCAACTATCCAGGCAAGTTGCTAGTCAGGTACTTGTCAGCTAGATATCCTGCTAGCTAGCTAAGTCAGCTATCAAGTCAGCTAGCTATTCAGTTTGCTAGTCAGTTAGGTAGCTGGTCAACTAGATAGTTAAGTCTGTTATCCAGCTATCTAGCCAGTTAGCTAGCTATTTAAGTCAGGTAGCTAGACAGCTAGATAGCTTGCTTGGTATTCGGTTGTCAGCTACATAGACAGCTAGCTAGTCAGCTACCTAGTTAATTCAGCTACCCAATCAGCTAGTTAGCTAGTTAGCTAACTTGTCGGCTAGAAACTCATCTAGCTGGTAATCTAACCAGTAGGATTGCTTGCTTTCCATCAGGTCAGCTAACTAATCGGTTCCTTTTCCTGCCAACTGGTCAGCAAATGAGTCATCTCGATCTTCAGACAACATGTCAACTAACTTGTCAGCTCTCTCACAAGTCAACAGGTTAGCTAGCTAGTTGGCTTTTTCTCCAGGCGACTAGTTAAGTCAGCTCACCAGTCAGCTCACTTGCCAGCTGATTAGTTAAGGCAGCTCACTTGTCACCTCACTCACCGGTCGATTAGTTAAGTCGGCTCTCCAGTCGCCTGCAAAATAGTTAAGTCAGCTGACCTGTTGGATCACTCTCCAATAGTTAAATTAGCTCACCTGTCAGCTCACTTGCCAGCTGACTAGTTAAAGTCAGCTAACCGGTTAGCTGCCTAGCCGGTCAACTAGTTAAGTCAACTAACCAATTGGTGGAATAGACGACCCAACTTGTCAGCCAAAAAGTTAGCTTCAGCTAACTAGTCGCCGACAAGTTATGTGATCTAACTATTCGGGCCTACTAATCGGACTTCTAGTTA
>NW_007023863.1:2105-2680 GCF_000164805.1 Carlito syrichta
TAAGTCAGCTAGCTAACCAGGAAGCTAGTTAAGTCAGCTAGCTAAGTCAGCAAGCTTACTAGTTAGCTAAATATTTAAGTCAGCTACTTAAGTCTGCTACCTAACTAGTTAACTAATTTGTTAAGTCAGCTAGTTATTCAGCTAGTTAAATAACTAGGAAGCTATTTAATTCAGGTATTTATTTCAACTAGCTAACTAGATAAGTCGGCCAGATAAGTCAGCTACCTAAGTAGTTACGTCACCTACCTAATTCATCTAGTCAATCAGCTTTCTAAGCTGGTTAAAGCAGCTAGCTAACTAGTTAACTATTGGGTTAAGTCAGCAGTTGAGTCAGATATTTAACTAGTTAACTAACTGGTTAAGTTGGCTGGTTGAGTCATCTAGCTAGCTAGTTAACAAATGGGTTGAGTCATCAGGTTGAATAGGCTAGCTAGCTAGTTAGCTAATGAGTTAAGTCAGCTGGATGAGTCAGTTAGCTAGCTAGTTAGCTAATGAGTTAAGTCAGGTGCTTGAGTCACCTAGGAAGCTCGTTAGCTAATGAGTTAAGTAACATAATTAAGTCACCTAGCTAGCAC
>NW_007023864.1:0-321 GCF_000164805.1 Carlito syrichta
CAAATCTTATAAATAAATTCTAGAGTGTTTGTCTCTCCCACCCCATACTGTTGGCAAATGTCAACACCTGAGCCTCCCATCCACATTCCCTATTACGCCACCAGCACCCTCTTGCTAACAGTTCAGAGGCTGCCTGGTTACCCCTAGGTTCTACACATGTGAAGTCTATGTCACAATGGCATCAGGTACACCTGCAGAATCCTTTATCTCTTGCATTTTATTTTATTTTTTTATTTTTTGAGTTGAAGTCTCATTCTGTTACCCAGACTGGAGTGCAGTAGCTGCTCCCAACCACCGCAGCCTCGACCTGCTGGGTCCGGC
>NW_007023865.1:0-280 GCF_000164805.1 Carlito syrichta
AGCCTGAATGTGAATGGACTAAATGCACCACTGAAAAGACATAGAATGACAAAATGGATAAAATATAATGAGACAACAATATATTATCTCCAAGAAACTCATCTCACCAGAAATAACACTCACAGACTCAAAGTAAGAGGATGGGAAGCAAAATTTCAGGCAAATGGAACACAAAAGAAAACTGTAGTTGCAATCTTAATCACAGACAAAATACCCTTTAAGCTATCAAAAATTTTTAAAAGATGAAGAAGGTCACTATATAACGAAAAAAATTTAAATC
>NW_007023865.1:1827-2518 GCF_000164805.1 Carlito syrichta
AACATACCTCAAAATAGTAAAGGCCATTTATGAGAAACCCACAACCAGCATACTCCTAAACAGACAAAAATTGGAAACATTTTCCCTGAAAACTGGAACAAGACAAGGATGCTCAGTCTTACCCCTCTTGTTCAACATAGTTTTAGAAGTCCTAGCTAGAGCAATCAGAGAAGAGAAGGCGATCAGGGTTATCCGAATAGAAAAAGAGGAAGTAAAGTTATCTCTCTTTGCAGATGGCATGATTCTATACCCTGAAAACCCAAAAGAATCAGCCAAAAACCTCCTTGCACTGATAAAGGACTTTGGCAAAGTCTCAGAGTATAAAAGAAATGTACAAAAGACAATCGCATTTCTATACACCAATAATAAACAAACAGAAACCCAAATAAAAAGCATGATCCCATTCACAATTGCCACCAAAAAAACAAAAAGAAAGAAAGAAAGAAAGAAATACCTTGGCATCTTCCTAACCTCAGAAGTGAAAGAGCTTTACAATGAAAACTATAAAACACTGCTCAAAGAAATCAAAGATGACACAAACAAGTGGAAAAATATTCCATGCTCTTGGATTGGAAGAATCAACATTGTTAAGATGTCACTGAATTGTACCCCACAATTTTAAAATAAAAATTAAAAGAGGTTAAAAAAAACAAAGGGTGTGATAGTTGGGGTTTGTGTGTGTCACCACACT
>NW_007023866.1:0-306 GCF_000164805.1 Carlito syrichta
GAATGGAATGGAAAGAAATGGAATGAAATGATGAAGAATGGAATGTAATGTAATATAGGGGAATGCATTGAAATGGTGATGAATGGAATGGATAGGAATGGACCGGAATATAATCGCAAAAACAGGAAAGGAGAGGTATGGAATGGAATGGAGTGGAATGGAATGGAATGGAAGAGGAAAAGAATGGAGAAAAATTGAATGGATTGGAATTGAATGGAGAGGAAAGGAGTGGAAAGGAAAAGAAGGGAATGGAAGGGAGAGGAATGGAATGGAATAGAATGCAATGGAATGAAGATGGATGGAATG
>NW_007023867.1:0-411 GCF_000164805.1 Carlito syrichta
AATTGAATGAGATGAAATGGAGAGGAATGGAATGGAATGAAATGGAGATAATTGGAATGGAGAAGAATGGAGACGAATGGAAAGGAATATTATGGAATGGAATTAATAGAATGGAGAGGAATCTCATGGAATGGAATGGAGACGAATTGATCGAAATACGTAGGTATGGAATGGAATGGAATGGAATTTAAGTGAGAGGAATGCAATGGAAAGGAGTGGACGGGAGAGGAATGGAATACAGTGCAATAGAATGGAAGGATGAAATGGAGGGAAATGGAATGGAATAGAATGGAATGGAATGGAGAGGAATGGAATAGAATGAAGAGAGATGAATGGAATAGAATGGATTGAAAAGCAGTGGAATGGAGAGGAATGGAATGGAAGAGAATGGAATGGCATGCTATGCAGAAG
>NW_007023868.1:0-328 GCF_000164805.1 Carlito syrichta
TAAAACCTCAAACTATAAGAATCTTAGAAAATGTAGGAAACACCCTTACGGAAATTGGAACTGGCAACCAATTTCTGATCAAAACCCCAAGTGCCCATATCATAAGAGATAAGATAGATAAGTGGGATCTCATCAAACTGACAATTTTCTGCAAAGCAAAAGAAACCATCAGGAGAGGAGAAGACAGCCCACAGACTGGGAAAAAATATTTGCCAACTTTATATCTGACAAAGGCCTAACATCTGGGATCTACAAGGAATTCAAATGTGCCCAAAAGAAAAAAACAAACAGCCCCATTAAAAAGTGAGAAAAATACATGAATAGACAT
>NW_007023869.1:0-347 GCF_000164805.1 Carlito syrichta
AAAAAATTAGCTGAGCATGGTGGTGCACACCTGTAGTTCCAGCTACTTGGAAGGTTGAGGTGAAAGGATAGCCTGAGTCCAGCATTCTGAGGCTATAGTGGCTATGAACGTGCCACTCCACTCCAGCCTGGATGACAGAGTGAGACTCCAACTCAAAAAAAAAAAGACTTCATGATAGACAAAACACAAACCAACCAACCAACCACAAAACGCCCCACAAAAAACCCTGTCTATAAGTATAAATAAACCACATCGCATGTGATAGTGTTCAAATAAAAACGTGTGGGTGAAATAGTTACTTTTTTCCAAGTTCCTGCAATTTCCCAGTTACAATAAATAATAACAAC
>NW_007023870.1:0-393 GCF_000164805.1 Carlito syrichta
ATCCATTAATCTCCATTCCATTCCCTTCCTTTCCATTGCATTACATTCCTCTCATTTCCATTCCATTCCATTCCATTCGTCTTCATTCAATGACATTCCATCTTTCTCC
The DNA here is from genome assembly GCF_000164805.1 of Carlito syrichta. Taxonomy (NCBI): domain Eukaryota; kingdom Metazoa; phylum Chordata; class Mammalia; order Primates; family Tarsiidae; genus Carlito; species Carlito syrichta. Next base: position 110 of record NW_007023870.1, read on the forward strand.
ATTCCTTTCCTTTCCATTCCATTGAATTCCATTCTGCTCCATTCGATTCTATTCCTCTCCTTCCCATTCCATTATTCTCCATTCCATTCATTCCTCTCCATTCCATTCCATTCCATTCCATTGTTCTCTATTCATTCCTTTCCATTCCATTCCACTGCAATCCATCCCATTCTATTCATTTCCATACCTCTCCACTTTATTCCTCTCGTGTCCATTCCACTCCTCTCCATTTCTCCCATTCTATTTCTCTCCATTCCATTCCATTACTAAATATTCCATTCCTC
>NW_007023871.1:0-690 GCF_000164805.1 Carlito syrichta
TAGGAAGACGACCTGTAGTTTTGGGATTGAGGACTCATATAATGAAGATTTCTATACTTCCTTAGCAATATAATGTGTAGTTTCCTGTACATGACGACCTTTATTACCCAGCTTCTGCTTCACTCTGCATGATGCCAAGACAGTTCCTGGTGACTGAGAATTCCAATTTTTTGGATATCAAGAAAATGACGTCCATAATGTTCTTTGGGAGCTGGAATCCAAGATTCCTGGTTCCCTTTCACAAAACCTCCCCAAAATATGGAATATTCCAAACCCAAAACCTCAATTTCTACCAGCCCACCCACAAGAATTTTCTGTACATTTTCTGTATATTGAAGTCACCGAAATCAAGGAATTTTGTACCAATGTAACTTTTGATTCTGGGGAATATGATTATGGTCGTGGATGGTCCCAGGAAACAAAAGGATTTCTAGGGCCAAATACTTGATTACAACTAATAAGAGGACCAGAAAGATCCTGAGGATCTGTAATGACAGATTTTGCGTATCCATGGACCAAGTAGCTCTGAAAATGTAGGGAACAAGAAGCCCACGATTCTGAATAAACCTTAGCAAGAGGCCCTGTAGATTCCGGAAAATGAGAACTCCTAGAACTGGATTTCCTTTTAATTCTCAGTAAGATGCCCTGATTTTTCCTGTTGATTTGGATTCCAAATTCAGTATATCAAAA
>NW_007023872.1:0-479 GCF_000164805.1 Carlito syrichta
AAAACAAAGTTTCTTGCTGAAATGAGAGAAGACAGAGAACCTTCACCATCCAGCACCTAAAGGAGGGCAAGAGCCATTTAATGGAAGAGGATCCCCCCAATTTTGAGATAAAATACTATGGAGAGGTTTGAAAGTCTGTGTGTGTGCCCACGTCTCCATGGATGCCATGTGTTGTGTGTCACATCTGTGTCCTTGCACGTGCAGGAGGGCTCTCGTGGGACTCCAAGATCGCTCAGGGCACAGCCCCCTGTCCTCTTGCGGTGTGGGAAGGTCAGCCCACCGCCTCCTGTCGCTGCCATGGAGCGACGTCACGGAAGTATGTGCAGCGACACCCCACGCTGGGCCTTCATCTTCTCGCTGTGTTCCCGGCCGGGTTGCGGTATGTGATCAATGCGCGCCGGATGATTTGGGATCCCATTCCGAGGGCAGCTCTGCTCGACGACGGCCCACTGTTTAACTTTAATGAAACACCGTCATGT
>NW_007023873.1:0-499 GCF_000164805.1 Carlito syrichta
GCTAATGGCAAAACAAGAATCAGGGTTTCCAAACCGGATTTTGGAAAGGGAGTCCTTATACACAGGACATTACACGGCCCCTCACTAAGGAAGAATAAGGAATCTGTGATACACCAATGCACAATCCAAAATTTCGTGTCTTGCTGCGGAATAAAAAAGAATCAAGGCTTTGAGCTCGTCTCATATTTTGGAGATATTTGGCTTGTGGGTATTATGAATCAGTCATTTCAGGACTCCAGCAACATTTTGGTCTTCTTGAGAGTTGTAATCAGGTATCTGGTAGAACAAGTCCCTTAGGTTCCTGGGGACAATTAAGGCCAGTTTCCTGGAAAAAAGTATCATTTTACCATATTTCGATGTAACTTTGGTCTTAAGATGAACTTGGTAATCCTTAAATTTCCGTTTCTACTTTATTTGTAGAGGGGCCTGGGTGTTTTGCAGTTGCCAAATATTTAGTACGAATTATTGAAATGTAACCAGGATTCATATAATCCACGTC
>NW_007023874.1:0-860 GCF_000164805.1 Carlito syrichta
TTTCCATAAATATACTACTTTTAACTTGATATGAGAAGTTTTCAAGACCCAAAAGAATAAGACCAGAGGATGGATTTTTAGACACCACATCACTTTGGGAGATCTCCCTTCATCAATCAGCATCAAGGCATGCAAATGGTGGTTAATCTCCCTCCACCACCAGCAACTCACAGGAATTTATGAAGACTGCTGGGCTTAGGGCATCTTAGTAGGATCTGGCAAAATCATCCTTTTTATTTGCAAATTCCCAAGTGCATTCTTCAACCAAATGGAGTTTTTGAAATGTATCCATGTTCCTTCTCCTCTTCATTAGTAAAATTCTCAAAAGGTTATTCAAAATGTTATGCACAATGTTTGTGCCTGTATAAACACAACAGCAATACAAATGTAGAATTTTCCATGAAATGCATCAATGTTGTTTCATGTATCATTAGTTCATTCATTTGTATTGGTGAGGTATCTATTTGTGTGGTATAAATACACCACAGTTTTTTTTTTTTTTTTAGTTGGAGTCTCACTCTGTCACCCAGACTGGAGTGCAGTGGCCGCTCCCGGCCTCTGCAGCCTCAACCTGCTGGAATGTGAATAAAGAGAATCAGCAAGACGATGCTTCAACCAACCCTGAAGACATGTACGAGATTATTAGAAAATGCAAGAAAGCCTGTATGTAAGTTAGAAAATCTAGATAAAGTGGAGAAATTCTTAGTATTGCATAACCTCCCAAGATTGAAACAGGAAGGGATTGAAACTCAAAAGACAAGTAACAATGCAAGTAATTGATTCAGTAATAAGAAAGTTCTCCACCAAAGAAAAAACCCTAGACCAAATGTTTTTTCAGCTGAATTCTACCTGATTTGCAA
>NW_007023875.1:0-345 GCF_000164805.1 Carlito syrichta
AATAAAGTTAAACACAGTAAAGCAAGTTGTGCATGCATGTTTAAATATATCATTAATTATAAGTTATGTATACACATTCATATATGCATTTATCTATATATCTATTTTTATTTATATATGTAACTAGCTGTATATACATATGAATATAGTATAAAATCTCTATATATACAAACTTTATTTTAAATGTTTATGCAAAATATAAATATAAAATAAAATATCTATATCATTCTATAAATAAAATAGATATACAAATAATTGCACATTAAATATACCAATGCGAGAGATGGGGCAAGATGGTGACAGCATAGGTGAACTGGTGAGATTCTCTGAACATGAGTTCCCAAA
>NW_007023876.1:0-516 GCF_000164805.1 Carlito syrichta
AATATTTTCTTTTAAAAAGTTAATACATACTTCCATTGATGAGTCTAACAATAGTAGTGACCAAATACCTTTAAAAAATAATTTTACTAATTTAGTAAAGATATTTAGAGCTTCTAGACCTTCTATGAGATTAAGAAGTAACAGCTTCACATTGTGTAGAAAAGGTGACTTTTGGTTGTGTGTGTGTGTGTGTGTGTGTGTGTGTGTGTGTGTGTGTGTGTGTGTGTGTTTTGAGAATACAGGACAGGAAAAATGGTTTCCACCCTTGATACTTTTAGAGACACAGGGCTGTGTAAAAGTATGCCAGATTTAATGCCTCCCCCCAAAAAAGTACTTTAATTTGGAGGCTAACAATGTCCTGTCTCTTCGTAAGTTTAGAAATACACTGTCTCTTCACTTAATGGTTTTAACCATTTTGCATTGTCTTGTGTTCCATTGTGAAATCTTACATTTTTAAATCTGCTTTCCCAGTATGATAGAAATGCCTTCATGTTTGTCACGACACTGGTCTCTTGT
>NW_007023877.1:0-672 GCF_000164805.1 Carlito syrichta
TCTAGGCACCTGTATAGCCAGCTGACTTAACTAGCTGACATAATTAGCTAGCCAGCTGACTAGCACACTGACTTAACTAGGTCTCTACCTAGTTATAACTAGCTGTCATAACTAGCTGTCTTAACTAGCTGGCCTGCTTTCTAGCCAGGTGAATTTACTAACTTGCTACACAGCTAGCCACCTAGCTTTCCATCTGAATTAACTAGGTGACATAACTAGTTAGCCAGCTGTTTAGCCAGCAGAATAAATAACAAGCTACCTAACTAGCCAGTGGGCTAGTCAGTTGACTTAACTAGTTGACTTAACTATCTAGAAATCTCACTATACAGGTGACATAACTAGCTACCAACCTAGCTATTAAGCTGGCTAGCAAGCTGACTTAACTTGTTAGCCAGCTGGCTGGCCATCTGACTTAATTGCCTATCTACCTAGTTAACCTGCAGCCTAGCCAGCTGACTTAACTAGCTGACTTAACAAAGTAGCTAGCTGGCTAGGCAGCAGAATTAACTAGCTAGTCACTTAGCTAAACAGCTGGATAGCCAACTGACTTAAGTAGCTGACATAACTAGATGCCGGGTGGCTAGTCAGCTGATTTAGCTAGCTACCTACCTACATAGCCTGCTGACTTGCCAGCTGAATTAACTACCTAACTACGTAGCTATCCTACTGGCC
>NW_007023878.1:0-357 GCF_000164805.1 Carlito syrichta
GTTGGAGTGCAGTGGCACAATTGTGGCTCATGACAGCCTCAACCTCCTGGGGTCAGGCAATCCCTCCACCTCAGCCTCCCAAGTAGCTGGAACTACAGGCGTGGGCAACCATACCTGGCTAATTTTTTCAAAGTTTTTATAGAGCTGGGCTCGGTGGCTCAGCCTGTAATCCTGCGCCTTTGGGAGGCTGAGGTGAATGGATTGCCTGATCCCATGGGTTCGAGACCTGCCTGGGCAGGCAAGACCTCATCTCTACAATAAATCAAAAAATTAGCTGGTCATGGTAGCACCCACCTGTAATTCCAGCTACTCGGAAGGCTGAGGTGAAAGGATCGCCGGAGCCCAGCAGGTCGAGGC
>NW_007023879.1:0-386 GCF_000164805.1 Carlito syrichta
TCATCTGTACAATAAATCAAAAAATCAGCTGGGCGTGGTAGCCCATGCCTGTAATTCCGGCTACTTGGAAGGCTGAGGCGGAAGGATCGCCGAAGCCCAGCAGGAGGCTGTGGTGGCTGGGAGCGGCCACTGCACTCCAGTCTGGGCGACTGAGTGAGACTCCAACTCAAAAAAAAAAAGTCTTTGTTCTTAGTATTAAAAGTTTGGCACAATTACATTAATGAAGGCAAATTTAGCTTAACCATTTGTGCTTTTTATCAATTCCAGAATTTGATCTTTAAAGTGCCAAATCTGAGCCGGGCTTGGTGGCTTAGCCTGTAATCCCCCGCCTTTGGGAGGCTGAGGTGAGTGAATTGCCTGAGCCCGCGGGTTCGAGAACCACCTGG
>NW_007023880.1:0-670 GCF_000164805.1 Carlito syrichta
GGGCTTGACCAGTATTGCATCTGTCAGACCAGTATTTTTCATTATAACCTGAGTTGTTAGAATCACTGTACTCCATCACCGCAGTGGGTATGGATGGGATTATGGATATGGATGGGATTCCCAATGGCCTCATGTTTGTCTTCTTGCTCATGTAGCTCCTGCACCTTTTCCAGCTGAATCTCCATTCAAACAGTAGAGAGGAGACCACTCAGAGGACAAGTTATTGGTGGCTGTGCAGGCTCTTGATGCTTTGCCTCAGTGATTGGGGGACTGTATATTGGGGAAGACAAAGGAGAAAGACCCAGACCAGGGAGGTCTGCTGGGGGAGGCAGGGCCTTGACCAGGAGAAAGTTTGTGGGAAGATGAGGAGAAGGGTGAGTTGAAGGAGTCAGCGGAAGTGTGAAAGGAGCCCGAAGGGAAGAGGGAGAGGTGGCCCAAAGCCACCACTGCACTCCTGTCTGGGTGACAGAGTGAGACTCCAACTCAAAAAAAAAAAAAAAAAGAGTTGAAGAGAAGGTAGAACACAGAGATTAGTGGTAGAAATGATGGGATATAGTACTTAGTTATTAGCTGAAGCCACAAAGGATTCAACTATAGAATTATATTCTAGCCGGGCTCGGTGGCTCAGCCTGTAATCCCATGCCTTTGGGAGGCTGAGGTGAGTGGATTG
>NW_007023881.1:0-3633 GCF_000164805.1 Carlito syrichta
AGATAGCCAGCTAGCTTGTTAAATCAGCTAGTTAGTCAGCTAACTATTCAGCTAGCTAGTTAATCAGCTAGCTAGTCAGGTTGCTTGTCAAATAGCTAGTTAAGTCAGCTAGTTAGTCAACTAGCTAGCCAGTTAGCTAGTTAGTTAAGTCAGCTTGCTAGACAGCTAAATAGCTTGATTGCTAGCTAGTTATGTCAGCAAGATAGCCAGCTAGCTAGTCAGCTAGTTTGTTAATTCAGCTTGCAAACCAGCTAGTTAATTGGCTAACTAGCTGGCTAGCAACTCAGCTAGCTGGTCAGCTAACTATTGTGCTCTTTCCTTTCCCATCAGGTCAGCAAACTAGTCAGCTCGCTCTCCAGCCAGCAGGTCAACTAACTTGTCAAATCGCTCACAGGTCAACAGGTCAGGAACTAGTAGGTTTGCTCACCAGCTGACTCATTAAGTCAGCTCACAGGTCGGCACACTCACCTGCCAAATAGATAAGGTAACTCACGCATCAGCACACTCACTGGCTGACTAGTTAAGTCGGCTCACTGGTCAGCTCACTCACCAGCCGACTTGTTAAGTCTGACCAGTCGGCTCACTCTCCAGCTGACTAAATTCAGCTGAGCAGTCATCTCACATGCCAGGCAACTCGTTAAGATGGCTGACCAGTCAACTCGACTCGCCTACAGGCTGACTAGATAAGTCAGCTGAACAATTGGTTCAATTGCCAGTGAACCTGTTAATTCAGCTGACCAATCGACTCATTCACTGGTCAACTTGTTAAGTCAGCTAACCTGTCGGCTCACTCACTGGCTGAGCAGTTAAGTCAGCTAACTGGTCAACCTACTAGCCGTCCAACTAGTTGAGTTTGTTAACCAATTGGCCGACTAGTGGTCCAACTCGTAAGTCGACGATTTCTGTCTGATAACTAGTCGGTCGACAAGTTAGGTCACCTAACAAGCCGTCCAACTAATCGGAAGACTAGTTAGGTCAGATAATTAGTCAGCCAGCTAGTTAACCAAGCTAACTAGAGGGCCAACTTGTCATTCAAATAGTTTGCCCAGTTAAATAGTCAGCCGACTATTCGTACAAAATTTTATGCCAGCAAACTAGTCGGCCGAATAGGCAGTCAACTATTAAACCAGCTAACTAGATGGCCGACTCGTCAGCCAAAAAATTAAAGTCACCTATTTAACTCGTTAACCGCCTAGTTAATTCAGCTAGATATCTCGTTTACCAACTAGTTAAAACAGATAGCTAACTCATTAACCAATTTGTTTTAGTCAGCTAGCTATCTCATTAGCCAACTAGTTATGTCAGTTAGCTAAGTCAGATAGCTAACCAGCTAAACAGCTAAGTCAGCTAGTTAAATCAGCTAGCTCGGTTGTTAGCTAAGTATTTAAGTCAGATACTTAAGTCTGCTTCCTGACTAGTTAGCTAATTAATTACATCAGCTAGTTATTCAGCTAGTAAAATAGTTAGCTAACTATTTAATTCTCATAGTTAAGTTAGCTAGCTAACTAATTAAGTCTGCCAGTTAAATCAGCATGTTAAGTCAGTTTTCTAATTTCATCAGCTGGTTAAGACAGTTAGCAAGCTAGTTAACTAATGGGCTAACTTAACAGGTTGAGTCAGGTAGTTAGCTAGTTAATGAACGTATTAAGTCAGCTGATTGAGTCAGCTAGCTAGCAAGTAAGGAAACAGGGTGAGTCACGTGGTTGAGTAGGCTAGCTAGCCAGTTAGCTAACGAGTTAAGTCAGCTGGATGAGTTAGCTAGCTACCCAGCTAGCTAATGATTTAAGTCAGCTGGTGGTGTCAGCAAGCTAGCTCATTACCTAACGAATTAAGTAAGATAATTAAGTCACCTAGCTAGCACATTAGATAATGAGTAAGCTAACTAGTTAGCTAGCTGTTTAAGTCAGCTAGCTAGCTAGGCAGCTAACTATTTAAATCAGCTGGCTAGTTAGATAGATAGCTAGTTAGATAACTATATAAGTCAGCTGGCTACCTAGGTAGCTGGCTAGTTAAGTAAGCTAGTTAAGTCAGCTGGCTAGCCAGCTGGCTAGCTAGGTAGTGAGCTAGTTAGGTCATTTGGCTAGCCAGCTGGCTAGCCAGTTAATTCAGCTACTTAAGAGAGCTGGCAAGTCAACTGACAAGATAGGTAGCTAGCTTGTTATGTCAGCTAGATAGCTACCTGGCTAGCTAGTGATGTCAGTGAATTTAGTTAGCTGACTAGCCAACTGTCTAGCTGGTTATGTCAGCTAGCTTAGTCAACTGTCTAGTCAGCTGGCTAGTTAGGTAGCTAGCTAGATAAGTCAGCATGCTAGCAAGCAGGCTAGCAGTTCAAGACAGCTAGTTAAATCAGCTGGTTAATCTGCTGGCTAGGTAGGTAGCTAGCTAGTTAAATGAGCTGGCTACTCAGCTTGCTAGCTTAAGTCAGCTAGATAAGTCAGTTGGCAAGCCAGCTGGCTAGATAGGGAGCCAGCTAGTTAAGTCTGCTGACTAGGCAGCAGACTAGCTATCTAAGACAGCTCATTAAGTCAGTTGGCTATACAGCTGGTTAGCTAGTTAAAAAGCTAGTGAAGTCAGATGGCTATACATCTGGCTAGCTAGTTATTTTAGCTAGTTAATTTAGCTGTATAGCTAGGAAGCTAGCTATATAAGTCAGTTAGTTATGTCATCTAGCTAGGTAGATAAGACAGCTAGTTAAGTCAGCTGGCTAGCTAGATAGCTAGCTAGGTAGCTAGCTAGTTGAGCCAGCTAGTGAAGCCACCTGGCTAGCTAGGTAGCTATCTGTTTAATTCAGCTAGTTAAGTCAGCTTGCTTGCTAGTTATGTCAGCGAGGTAACCCAGCTGGTTAGCCAACTGCCTAGCTGTGAAGAAAGCTAATTAAGTCAACTGGCTAGCCAGTTAGCTAGTTAGTTAAGTAAGCTTGTTAAGAAAGCTCACTAGGAAACTGGATAGCTAGGTAGCTAGGTAGTTTAGTCAGTTGGAAAGACAGCAGGCTACATAGGTGGCTAGCTAGTTAAGTCAAATGCTTATCCTGCTGAATATCTAGGTAGCTAGGCAGTTAAGTCAATCTGCTAGACAACTGGCTACCTGATTAAGTCAAGTAGTTAAGTCAGATGTCTAACAAGTTGGCTGGCTATGTAGTAAGCAAGTTAAGTCAGCTGACTAGCCAGCTGGCTAGCTCATTAAGTCAGCTACATAATTCAGCTGGCTTCCCAGCTGGCTGGCTACATAGCTAGCTAGTTAAGTCAGCTGGCTAATTAGCTGGCAAGGTGGATAAGTTAGCTCGTTTATCAGCTTGCCATCCAGCTGGCTAACTAATTAAGTCAGATAGTTAAGACAGCTGACAAGCCAGCTGGCTAATTAGGTAGCTAGCTAGTTAACTCAGCTGGAGAATTAGGTAGCTAGTTAGTTCAGTCAGCTAGTTAAGTCAGCTGTCTAACTGGTTAAGTCATTTAGTTAAATCAGTTGGCTAGCCAGCTGCCTATGAGGGTAGCTATATAGTTAAGTCAGCTGGCTAGCTAGCTGGATTGCTAGTAAGGTCACCTAATTAAGTCAGCTCACTGGCCAGCTGTTTAGCTAGGTAGTTAGGTAGGTAAGTCAGTAGGCATGCCAGCAGGCTATGTAGGTAGGTAGCTA
>NW_007023882.1:0-347 GCF_000164805.1 Carlito syrichta
CTGCCCCCTGCCACTGCAGCCTCGACCTGCTGGGGTCCGGCAATCCTTCCACCTCAGTCTTCCAAGTAGCTGGAACTACAGGCTCATGCTACCACGCCCAGCGAAATTTTTATTTTATTGTAGAGATGAGGTCTCACCAAGTTGCCCAAGTGAGTCTCAAACCCGCCAGCTCAGGCAATCCACTCACCTCAGTCTATCAAAGTGCTGGGATTACAGGTTGAGCCACTGAGCCTGGCTCCCCAGTTATGTTATTCATGAAGTTTTAGAATTATATATGTATATTTCATTTATTATAAATAAAACCAAAAGTCTGTATCTGATGTGTAGGCTGAGAGAAGTACAACGTG
>NW_007023883.1:0-984 GCF_000164805.1 Carlito syrichta
CTCTTTTCATCTCTCTGTAAACCATATCTTTGTATAGAGGAACAGCACACCAATAAGGTGGTTGGTTAGCTTGTATGTTGGCATCACTATGCTTTTTTTTTTAATATGGGAGTTGGTTCATCTGTAGCTGTGGTCTATTGTTTTTATCTGTTTCAGTATAGGTCTCTCTCTCCATTTGTTGGGACACGTTTGTTTCCCCCCTTACTCCTCTATCTCTCCACCCCCCTCTTCAACCCACTGTCTGCTCCGTTCTCTTCCCTCTGCTAACCACATTTTGTTTCAGGGAGTAAAGCTACAGCCCCACTGCACGGACAGATTCCAAGGCAGTGGAAAGTGGGTTCCAGATTATCCACACACCTGTCAGCGAATACCAGGACCTGCCAATGGATTTTGAATCACAGCTCCCCCTTTAAGTACATCTCAAAACTGCAAAAAGGACCACCCCCAACCTACAGTGCAACTCCAGAATTGAACAAAGTAAGAGGACATACATAAAGAATAGGAGATTGAACAAACAAAAGTAAAACCAATCCCTTTACGCCTGAATGACAGAATTAAGAAGACAGTGATGTGGAGCAAAGGAAAAAGTAGGGAGGGGGAAAAACTGCACATATAAAGAAAAACCAAAAGAAGAATATAGGTCTCACACAGATCCTGGGAGATCAGACACTGAGAAAACAGATTCTGGAACACAAACAATGAAGAGCCCCCAGAATGACTGGCTACATGCAACAAACCCAGACATCAAGACATTAATGGAGAGAATTTAAAAAATTGAGGAGAGACAAGAGGAAAATAGGAAGGAGCTGATGTCAGAAATAACAGCAGTAAAGAATACTGTGATGGAAATGAATATCAGGCTAATAAGCATGGAAAGCAGAATCAGCCAAGCAGAAGAAAGAATCTCAGAGCTCGAAGACCAAAACACAGAACTAACCCAAACTGTCAAAAGCATAGAAAAGAAGCTCAAAAAGACAGAACAAG
>NW_007023884.1:0-310 GCF_000164805.1 Carlito syrichta
AGAGGCGGTGAGAAGGTTGGAGATTAGTTTAGCGTTAATTACTGCTGAGCCTTTGGTAGTCAGTAACCCCCTTTCCTTCCATATGGCCGAGTGGGAAAACATATTTGGAGTCAGTGTAGAGTGAGAGGGAGTGTCCAGTCACTAGCTGGAACGCTCGAGTGACAGCTATAAGTTCTGACTGTTATTAGTGGTGCCTGGCAGGAGAGGCTTTGCCTCAATGACGTGTGTAATAGAGGTGATGGCGTATCCTGCAACCCAGGACCTGTTGTGTAGGAAGGAGCTGCCATCAGTGAACCAGGTATAGGAGGGG
>NW_007023885.1:0-1100 GCF_000164805.1 Carlito syrichta
ACACAAAAGATGAAGTCACATCTGACCCTGAAAAAATACAAAAGATCATCAGAGACTACTATGTACACTTGTATGGAAACAAACTTGAAAACCTCAAGGAAATGGAGGACTTTCTGTCATCACAAAACCTGCCTAGGTTGAAACAAGAAGAAATTGAGACCCTAAATAGACCAATAACAATCAAGGAAATTGACTATGTAATAAGAAAACTACCTACAAAAAGAAGCCCTGGACCAGATGGCTTTCCAGCAGAATTCTAGAAGTCATTTAAGGAGGAACTGATTCCAATCCTACTGAAGCTATTTTAGACGATTAAGAAAGATGGAACCCTCCCCAAATCATTTTATGAAGCTAACATCACATTAATACCCAAGTCAGGTAAAGATCCAACAAAAAAAGAGAACTACAGGCCAATATCTTTGATGAACATAGACGCTAAAATTCTCAACAAGATCCTAGCAAACTGGATTCAACAACACATCTCAAAAATCATCCATTATGACCAAGTAGGCTTCATTCCAGGGACACAAGGCTGGTTCAACATTCGTAAAACAATAAATGTAATTAAATACATCAACAGATGTCAAAACAAAAACCACATGATTATATCATTAGATGCAGAAAAAACTTTTGATAAAATCCAGCACCCTTTCTTGATAAAAACCCTCAAACATCTAGGCATACAGGGAACATACCTCAAAGTAGTAAAAGCCATCTATGAGAAACCCACAGCCAGCATACTCCTAAATGGACAAAAATTGGAACCATTTCCCCTGAAAACTGGAACAAGACAAGGATGCCCACTCTCACCCCTCCTGTTCAACATACTATTGGAAGTCCTGGCTAGAGCAATCAGAGAAGAGAAGGCAATCAGGGGTATTCAAATAGGAAAAGTGGAAGTCAAATTATCTCACTTTGCAGATGACGTGATCGTATACCTTGAAACCCAAGAGAATCTGTCAAAAACCTCCTTACACTGATAAAGTCCTTTGGCAAAGTCTCAGGATATAAAATAAATGTGCAAAAGTCAATCACATTTCCTTACACCAATAATAAACAAACAGAAACCCAAATAAGAAGCACAATTCCATTCACAATAG
>NW_007023885.1:1120-1494 GCF_000164805.1 Carlito syrichta
AGCAAAAAAAAACAAAGCAGGTGGTATCACATTATCAGACTTCAAACTTTACTATAAAGCCACAATCATCAAAACAGCTTGGTATTGGTATAGGAACAGGAATATAGACCATTGGAATAGAATTGAGATTCCAGAGGCAAGACCTCAATATCTCAACCAGCTCATCTTCGACAAAGCCTCTACCACCTACCACTGGGGAGAGGAGAACCTATTCAGTAAATGGTGCTGGGAAAACTGGCTGACTACATGCAGAAGATTGAAACAGGACCCCTATCTCTCCCCATGCACAAAAATTAACTCCAAATGGATCAGAGACCTAAATGTAAAACCTCAAACCATAAGAACCTTAGAAAATAAAGGACATACCCTCATGG
>NW_007023885.1:2416-22330 GCF_000164805.1 Carlito syrichta
AATCATGAATTTTGCAGCAACCTGGATGGAGCTAGAGTCTATAATACTAAGTGACCTCTCACAGAAACAAAGATCTGAGTATCACATATTCTCACTCAATAGTGGACCTTGATCATCCAATGCACAACTATAAGAAAATGACTGACAGTGTTGGGAAACTATGGGGGGGAGGGATGGGACTAATGGTAGTAAACATCTGTCTGGAGATGGGGAGACACCTGTTATCAACAAGGGGGCCTGAATGAAGCATATTTGTATACCTAACCCTTAACTGTACCCCACAATATCAAAATAAAAAATATTGATTATAAAAAAATAAATAAGTAAAGTAAATATTGAGATAAAATTTATATAGTAAAAAAAAAAAAGAAAAAAAGAAAATTGTGTATCTTTTGTTTCCTGATCATTCTGGCTTAAAGTTTATCAATTTGTTGACCTTTCCAAGGAACAAGTTTTTGGGCTCACTAGGTTTCTATATCGTCTGTTTCTGCTTTACTATCTTTACTATCTCTGTTTTTCTCCTAACTTTAGCCTTAATGTGCTCTCCTATTTCTAGTTTATGAAGACACAAACTGAGGCTGTTAATTGAGAATTTTTTTATTTTAATATAAGGAGTTCTACATTTCCCCCTAAGTCTTGTTTTAGCAATATCCCAAGTATTCTTGTATGTTGTGTTTTTATTTTCCTTCAATCCAAAATACCTAATTTCCCTTTTGATTTATTCATTGATCCATAGATTATTTTGAAGTTTGTTGTTTCATTCTAAATATTTGGAGATTTTCTAATGTTTTTATGTTACTAATCTCTAATTCCATTTTGGTCAGAGAACATATTTGTATGAAATAAATTATTTTAATGTACAGCATTGAGACTTGTTTTATGACCTAAAATAAATAAATGTATGTACTTGAGAAGAGTGCATATTTGCTGTTATTGATTGGAGTGTTTTATAAATGCCAATGAGGTCAAATTGGTTACTACTGTTGTTCAAGACTCCTTTATACTTGCTGACTTTCCACCTACTAATTCTAGCAGTTATTGAGACAAGTGTATTGAAATTTTCAACTATAATGGTAGGTTTGTCTGTTTTTCCTTATAGTTCTATTAGTCTTTGCACCACATACTATGAAACTCAGTTATTAGGTACATAAATACTCAGGATTGTTTTTAACTCTTGATTATTTTACTCCCTTTCATTATGACTGTCTTTACCTGGTAAATTCTTAGCTCTGAAATCTTGATCTGCTATTCATATAGCCACTTCAGATTTTTTTTGACTGGCATTAGCATGGTATATATATTTCCCTTTTTTTTCCTTTTTATCTATGTGTATCCTTTTATTTAAAGTGTGTTTCTTATAGGCAACATATCATTGGGGCTTCCTTTTTTTGTAAGTCCAAATGTCAGTCTCTGACTTTTAATTATTATATTTATTCAATTTATATTTAATATCGTTATTTTTGAGTCTATTATCTTACTGTTTGCTTTCTATTTGTCCCATATGTCTTTTGTTCCCTTTTTCTCTTTTTCAGCCTTTTTTTGGTTTAGTTGACTATTTTTTAGTTGAATCTCCTTTTAATCTTTTTATACATTAAAAATTTTGTTAATCTTTATTTTGACAAATATCATTTTGTTATTTTAGTGGTTGCTTTAGGGTTTATGGTATGTATCTAATTTATCCAACATACTTTATGTAATAGTATACCATTTCACATGTTATAAGTCCTTTATAATAGTATACTTCAATTTCTCCCTTTCAGCCTTTATCTTATTGTTGTGCATTTTACTCTTACATATATTATACACCTCATAATAAATTGTTAGACTTTTTGTTTAGATAGTCAAATAACTTTTTAAAAGATTTAAATACTAAAAATATCTTATATTTATTCATGTAATTATATTTTCTAGTATTTTCCATTTCTTTATGTAAATCTATGTTTTCATCTGGTATCATTTTCTTTCTGCCTAAAGGACTTCCTTTAAATTTCTTGTAGTGTAGATTTGGTAGTGGTGATTCCTTTCAGATTTTCTGTGTCTGTAAAGCTTCAATTTTACTTTCATTTCGGAAAAAGAAAGGAGCAGAAAACATATTGGAAGAAATATTGGCTGAAATCTTCCCAAATTTATTGAAAGACATTAACCTATACAATGAAGCTCAATGAACGAAAAATAAGATAAATACAAAGAGATCCACAAATAGGCACATCATAGTAAAAATTCTAACAGTAAAAGAAAGGAGATAATCTCGAAAGCAGCAAGATAAAGATGACTTGTTACTTGTTACAAGGGAACCCCAATAAGATCATCAACAGCTGACTTTTTCAGAAGAAAAAGTGGGAGCCAGAAGCATGGGGTAACATATTAGAAGTGTTCAAGTTTATTGACTTTGTTTTTCCAGAGTTATCTTTATGTTTTATTGAGAAATAAAAATTGCATCATATTTATACAACATGATCTTTTGAAATATTTGTGGAATGGAATCAAGCTAATTAACATAGTCATTGCCTCACATATTTACTTGTGGTAAGTACACTTAAAATATTCAAGTATACTATGCAATTTCCAAGTATACTATGCATTGTTATTAAGTATAACTCACCATGTTTGTACAACAGATCACTTGAACTTACTCTTCCTCTCTAAATGAAATTGTGTATCCTTTGACCAATGTCTCCCCATTTCCCCTCACCCACTCTCAGCTCCTGGAAACCACCATTTTTCTCTCTGTTTCTATGAGTTTGACTGTTTTAGATTTCACATATAAATGAAACCATGCAGTATGTGTCTTTCTGTGTCTGGCTTATTTCTCTTAGCCTAATATCCTCTAGGTTCATCCATATTGTTGCAAATGGCAGGATTTCTTTCTATTTTAAGGCCAAATAGTATTCCACCACGTGTATATGCCACATTTTCTTGATCAGTTTACTCACTGAAGGACATTTGGGCTGTTTCCTTGTCTTGGATATTGTGAATAATGCAATTAACAAAAGAGTGTAGATATCTCTTTAAGATACTGCTTTGATTTCTTTTGGATACATACCCAGAAGTGGAATTGCTTCTAGGTAGTTCTACTTTTAATTTTTTTAGGAACCTCTATACTGTATTCCATAAGGGCTGTACCAACTTAGATTACCACAACTGAGTACAAGAGTTCTATTTTTTGCACATCCTTGCCAACACTTTATCTTTTGTTTCTTTGATTAGTATCATTTTAATAGGTGTGAGGTGATATTACATTTTGTGATTTTGATGTTGAGGACTTTTTCATATACTTGTTGGTCATTGTTATGTCTTCTTTGGAGAATTATCCATTCGGGGTCTTGGCTTATTTTAAAATCAGATTGTATTTTTGCTATTGAGTTGTTTGAGTTCCTTATATATTTTGGATGTTAACCCCTTTAAGGAAATTTTCTTATTATGTAGGTTGTTCAGAACATACAGTGGGGTCTTTTAAAAAATTCATTCAGCCATTCTGTGTCTTTTGATTAGAGAATTTAATCTATGTACATTCAAGGTAATTATTGACAGATAAGGACCTATTATTACCATTTTATGGTTGTTTTGTAGATCCTTTGTTTCTTTCTTCCTCTCTTACTGTGTTCTTTTGTGATTAGGTGATTTTCTCTACTGATATGTTTTATTTATTTCTCTCTGTCTTTATTATATCTACTGTAGGTTTATGCCTTGCAGTTACCTTGATGCTTGCATAAAACATCTTAATTATACCAGGCTATTTTGTATAGTTATAAAGGGCTATTTTAAGCTTCGCTTTTTTTCTCCACTTTTACTCTCCTCCCTATTTTATATCTTGATGTCACAATTTACTTTTTTAATGTTGTGTATACCTTGACAAATTATTTTAATAGTTTTGTCTTTTAATCTCCATACTAAAGATATAAGTAATTTATACAACACAATTATAGTATTAGAGTATTCTGAATTTGACTATGTACTTACTTTTGCCACTGAGTTTTATACTCTCCTATGTTTTTATGTTACTAATTAATATCCCTTTCTTTCAGGCTAAAGAACCCACTTTAGCATTTGTGTAAGGCAGTTCTAGTGGTTGTGAACTTCTGTAAATTTTGTTTATTTGAAAAGCACTTAGCTGTCCTTTGTTTCTGGAAAAAAACAGCCTTGCTGGTTATGATTTCTTGGTCTGATCGTTTTTGGTTTTGTTTTTTTGTTCCATTTTTTGAACATTACCATCACTCTCTCCTGGCCTGCAAACTTTCTGCTGAGAAATCCACTGGCAGTCTTACTGATATTTCCTTGTCTGTGATGAGTTGCCTTTCTCTTGCTGCTTTCAAATTTTCTCTTAGTCTTTGATGTACCTTGGTATAGATATATTTATATTTAATTTATCTGAAGTTATTTGTTCTTTATAAACATGGATGTTTACTTCCCTTTCCAGATTTGGGAAGTTTTCTTTTTTTCTTTTTATATTTCATTTTATTTAGTTGTGGTATACAAGTGAAGATTTACTACATAAGTAAGTTGTGTGCAGGTGAAGTTTGGGCTTCTAGCTGGCCCTCTCTCCTTCTGATGGTGGACCTGGTACCCACTGTGTTGCCACATGCTCCTCAACCTTCCTCCCTAGCAGTTTCAAGCATCTACAGTTCCTACCCTTGTGCTCAAGTGACCAGTAATCAGGGTCCACTTCTGAGTGAGAACATGCAGCATTCAGTCCTTTGTTTCTGTGATAGTTTGCTTAGTGTGATGATCTCCAGCTGCATCCACGTTGCTGCAAAGGTCGTTATTTTTTCCTTCTCTATGGCTGTATAATATTCCATCATGTATATGTACCACATTTTTTTTTTATCCAGTCTGGGTTGGATCTATGTTTTTACTATTGTGAGTGGTGGTGCAGTGAACATACATGTGCAGGTATCTTTTTGATGGAGTGATTTATGTTCCTCTGAATATGTTCCCAGAAGACGGATTGCTGGATCCTATGGAAGCTCAATTTAGTTATTTGAGAAATTGCACACTGCTTCCCACAAAGGAAAGTGTTCCCTATGTTTTCTTCTAAGATTCTTACAGTTTGAGGTTTTATACTTAAGTCTGTGATCCATTGAGTTAATCTTTGTATATGGTGATAGGTAGTGGTCCAGTTTAATTCTTCTGCATGAGGTCAGCCAGTTTTCCAAGAACCTTTTGCTAAATATAATTTCCTTTCCCCAGTGTTTGTTTTTTGATGGCTTTTTCCAAGATGAGTTGGTTGAAGGACTGTGGCTTTATTTCCAGAATCTCTGTCCTCTTCCGTCAGTCTGTCTATTCCTGTACCAATACTATACCATGTAGCCCTATAATAAAGTTTAAAGTTTGGAGGTGTGATACCTCCAGCTTTGTCCTTTTGCTAAGGATTGCTTTAGCTATTCTGGCTCTTTTTTACTTCCATATGAATTTCTGTATTGTCTTTTCTAGGTCTGTGAAAAAGTATGATGGCAATTTGATTAGGATTGCATTGAATCTGTAGATTGCCTTGGGGAGGGCAGACATTTTGAGGATATTGATTTTTTCAATTCATGAGCATAGGATGTTTTTCCATTTGTTTGTGTCATCCTTGATTTCTTTGAGCAGTGTTTTATAGTTCTCATCATAAAGATTTTTCACTTCTTTAGTTAGGTGAATGTCAAGGTATTTTATTAATATTTTTGTGGCTATTGTGGATGGAATTGTGTTTTTTATTTTGTCCTCAGCCTGCTTTTCATTGGTGTATAGAAATGCAACTGTCTTTTGTGCCTTTATTTTGTATCCCAAGACTTTACCGAGGTTGTTTATCAGTGCAAGGAGGTTTTTGACAGACTCTCTAGGGTTTTTAAAATATAGAATCATATCATTTAGAATCATATAAAATCACATCAAAGAAGGATAACTTAACTTCTTTTTTTATTAGGGTACCCCTGATTTCTTTCTTCTGCCTGATTGCTCTGACTAGGACTTCCAGTATTATGTTGAATAGGAGGAATGAGAGTGGCCATCCTTGTCTTGTTCCAGTTCTCAGAGGGAATACTTCCAGCTCCTGCCCATTAAGTATGATGTTGACAGCAGGTTTGTCATGGTTGGCTCTTATTGTTTTGAGGATTTTTATCAAGAAGGTTGCTAGATTTTCTTGAATACTTTCACTTCATCTAATGAGATAATTTTTCACTTCTTTAAATGAGCTAATTCTTCCCCTCTTTCTCTGCTCATTCAGTAACACTCAGAATGTATATATTGGCTCACTTAATGGTGTCCCACATGTCCCTTAGGCTTACTTCACTCTTGTTTATCCTTTTTTAAAAAAATGTTTGTTTTGGGCCAGGCTCGGTGGCTCAGCCAGTAATCCCAACACTTTAGGAGGCCGAGGCAAGTGGATTGCCTGAACCTGTGGGTTTGAGATCAGCCCGGGTAACTTGGCAAGACCTCGTCTCTACAATAAATCAAAAATTAGCTGGGTGTGGTAGCGCATGCCTGTAGTTCTGGTTACTTGGAAAGCTGAGGCAGAACTGCCTGAGCCCAGCAGGTGGAGGCTGCGATGGCTGTGAGCGTGCCACTGCACTCCAGCCTGGGCGACAGAGTGATACTCCAACTCAAGCTTACTGATTCTTTCTTCTGTTTGATTGAGTCTGCTGTTGAAGTTTTCTCTGTGAATTTTTATAGTTTAGTCATTGTGCTCCATAATTTGTTTGTTTTTTAATGTCTTCTATCTCTTTGTTGAACTTCTTATTTTGTTTGTGTATTGTTTTTCTAATTTTGTTTAGTGTCTTTTTAATCCTCTCGCTTCTGCCTCCCAGAGTGCTGTGATTACAGGCATGAGCCATCACACCCAATCTCCTTTTTATTCTTTTTAAGGCATCTTCATTCTTTCAGTGAATATTTAATTCAGCGGCTTTCTGTGGAAATAGCTCTGGTCCTTGGGTGATGTTTACTACAAATGTTACATTACAGTAAGTTGTTTTGAGATACATTGATATTTTGGGCTCATATATATGCATGTTTCTTTTTTTTTCCTTTTTTTTAAACATTAAAAAACAATAAGTACAAGCTAAACAAAGGTAGTATAATGGACACTGGAGACTCAGCAGGGGGAAGATTTGAAAGGGGATGGGAATTTAAAAATCACCTATTTGGTACAACGTGCCCAAGTGAGGTTGATGGGAACACTTCAAGCCCAGACTTCTTCACCAGTGCACAATGCTTCCGTGTAACCAAAAACTAAAGCTATTGAAATTAAAAAAAAAAGAAAAAGAAAAACATTGCAACCAAATGAGATAAACAAACCAATACTACACCCCCACCAAAAAAAAGTTGATAAAGAGTTCTCAGCTTTTGTATGTCTCTTTGAGTGGGGGTGCTCCCTCTTGTGACAGGTTCTGTGACTGTAGGTCTGTTACTGCAGGTTCCTTCTTCACTGTTGGAACCTAAGATGTTAGAATTTTCATCCTCTGCTGCCTGCAATTGGTAGCCAGTGCACACCCATGTGAGGATAGGGGACTGAAATAACTTGACATAGCGTCTCTCGGGATCTCACACCCGCTTCCTAGCACCCCCCTCTCCTAGCAAGGTCACAGATATTTTATTGACTTTCCAAAGGCTATCTTGTGGTGACTTTGCAGTACTGTAATAGCTGTCAGTCTTTTTCAGTTAATTCTGTGACATTTCTAGTTATATAACAGTGCTGCCTAAAAATGTTTTATCTTGAATTTTTAGGTCATTGTTATGGACCTAAAATGACTCCTTAAAAAAAGCCTTTAAAAATTTTCTTGGCCAGGTGTGGTGGTTCACACCTATAATCCCAGCACTTTGGGAGCTGAGGTAAGAAGACTGCCTGAGCCCATGGGTTCAAGACCAGCCTGGGCAACTTGGCAAGACTTCATCTCTACAATAAATCAGAAAATTAGTCAGGCGTGGTGGCACGTGCCTGTAGTTCCCAGCTACTTGGAAGTCTGAGACGGAAGAATCGCCTGAA
Organism: Carlito syrichta; assembly: GCF_000164805.1. Lineage (NCBI taxonomy): Eukaryota > Metazoa > Chordata > Mammalia > Primates > Tarsiidae > Carlito > Carlito syrichta. The sequence continues at coordinate 10,374 of NW_007023885.1, forward strand.
CCCAGCAAGTTGAGGCTGTGGTGGCTGTGAGCGTGCCACTGCACTCCAGCCTGGGCAACAGAATGAGACTCCAACTCAAAAAAAAAATTATCTTCAAAAAAGAAAAGCTGTACTCGGTGGCTCAGCTGTAATCCCGCACCTTGGGAGGCTGAGCTGAGTGGATTGCCTGAGCCTGCAGGTTCGAGACCCGCCTGGGCAACTTGGTGACACCTCATCTCTACAATAAATAAAAAAATTAGCCGAGCATGGTAGCACATGCCTGTAGTTCCAGCTACTTGGAAGGCTGAGGCAGAAGGATCACCGGAGCCCAGCAGGTCGAGGCTGTGGTGGCCAGGAGCGGCCACTGCACTCCAGTCTGGGCGACAGAGTAAGACTCCAACTCAAAAAAACAAAGAAAGAAAAGGAAAACAAACAAACAAAAAGGTTTACATATAAGGGTGACCAAAAATACCCTGGAATTATTTTGGGGAGGACGGACGGTTTGTAGTATAGGTTTTCTCCACTTGGTGTTTTAGGAAACCATCGACATCAGTGTACCAGCTAGCGTTGTTATGGGAGGCTGCGTTCAGCTTCAGTGAATTTTTTTTTTTTAGATTCTTTCAATGTGTTTGCTCATTTCATGATGGATGATCTACGAGTGCACCTGCCCACACCACACTGAGATTCAGCAATTTTTGACCAAAAACAGCATGACCTCCAGGCCCCACCCTCCCTTTTCACCCAATCTCACCCCAAGTAACTTTTTCGTTTGTTTCCCCAGATGAAAGAAGTCCCAAGGGAAATGCTTTTGCTGATGTGGAAGAGGTGAAACAAAACACAGCAGAAGCACTAAAAGACATCAAATTCAACGAGTTCAGACATTGTTTTGAGCAGTGGAAAAAGCATCTTGATAGGTGTATTGCATCAAATGGAGACTACTTTGAAGACGACTGAAGTTTAAGCATGTAAGAATAAATACGTAATATTTTATAAATAAATTCTAGAGTTTTTTGGGAATCTCCCATGTATATTTGAATTTTTCTTCCCCTTGTTTTTGTAGAGTGGAACACAGAAAAGAGGGTGTGTCTTCTTTGGCAGTAACACTTCAAAGATTTCACTTCTAACATATAAGAGAGTGCCCAGGTTATTTAGCAAACTAGCCATACCTTCCCCCCTTAACACAGTAGCATGTAATAGAGAAAGAATAAAAGCAGCCCTTGACTCCCAGGAACTGGTGTGACACAAGCAGGACTCGATGTTGAAAGCTGGCCTGGTGCTCACAGCTAGGCCCCATTCGCCTATTGGACATAAACAAACAGAATGCCAATATCAAGGTCACTCTGAGAGCATAATGAAGTGGGACAAAACAAGTCCATTTCGTAATTTTATCTAATCATAGACAAAAACAAGGTTACTACTGTGCAGCTCACAAAAATACCAAATATCTCCCTCTCCCAGTTAACAAGAGGGGCCATTGCTTCTTTACCAATGACAGCGTTAGCCTCCCTCTAGTCTGCCTTCACCGTAGGCAAGACTTACTACAACACCCATTCATAAACTCACCTTTGCTTCCCGATAGCAGCCAATCCCGAGCAAAATCCTGCTGACCCCAAGTCACCTTACACAAGCCCAACTTCTTTAGTAAGTCTTTCCTAACACCCTCTTTGGAGATGCCCCACAGTTCCCTATGGTGAGCATTTTCTCTGTTGTAATGAGTATAGAATCCAACTTGCTCAACTACCAGTGTGTTCCTGCAAGTCTCTGGCTAGAAGGGATCGACATAATAAATATTCAATTAATTGTAACTTATTTTGGCAGTTTTGCTTTCACAGGTCTCAGCCCGTCTTTACTTACCTTTCAAATGCAGAAAGTGGTTTCAAAATGCAGAACTGCTCAGGAGACCCTGAACTGTATTCATCAGTGTCACTGTTGACTAGCAGTTTGGGCCATTTCACCTAAATGAGACTGTGAAAGGCCCTGTAAAGCATCGTGTGGGATCTCCACATCTTCTCAAAGATTCTCCAGGAGTTTTAAGTTGAATAGTCAGGGCAAATGTGAAAACAAACAACTTCAGTTTGAAAGCTAGAGAATATTCTATCCTAATGATCTTTCAGATATTATTTTCTTGAGACCCTAATCAAATGACAGCTCCCTCAAGCAGAAAAAATAGATGCTGTGTGCCATTAAAATATAATTATTTATTTATTTAATCAGCTTCCCTCTGTACACTAGGAGGACTGACCACAGGGACTGAGTCTGATTCCTTTCGGAAACTTCGGTGTCTCCCTCTAGTGTGCTAGGAAATGGGTGTTGAGTGAACGGCTCTCAACAATGGCTAAGTAAGCCACAACCACCAGATGACAATCCTGCTGATGGTACAGTATCAGTTACATGGGCTCAAGAGAGAATTGTCTCACAAGAGAAAGATCCCTCAGTGTTGGAAGGGACTTCGTTTTCCCTAATCCTCTCCTGGTGGTATTATGCTATTTGCAAGAAACAGTCACCGGATGTTCGCCATGTGTAGGCTCTGGGGACTGAACTGTGATCAACCTGATTCCATATACTCCCTTGGGACTTGGGGAGGATGCCCATTTCACTGAGGAGGATGCTGATAGAGTTGAGGGCAGATGCTTCAAGTTGCACCCCATCACATGAGATGGAAAGGAGGGGAACTGGCAACCCCAACTCCAAGAGGGATGTTTTGTATAGGTTGCGGCAATATCCACTTCCCCCATCCTCAAGCTTTTTTTTCCCTGTGTGTGTGTTTTAGGGGGTGTCATTTCTGAGGCACATGTCTTTGTTCTCCTTTCCCTTTATTCTTGATATTTAGGGTGTGTTTTGTTACTTTGGCAATTTCCCTCCTTTATTCTTTCTCTTCCAAATATCAGCTGACTTGTAAGATCCTCTTTTATACCTAACCCTGACTTGTACCCCACATCTTTATTTTTTTTTAAAAAAAGACGCTTTTTTCCTTTTCCTTTTTTTCTTGTGGTTTTGTCATTGCCCTTTTTAAAGCTGCTTAAGACCAACTAGTATGGAAAGTGTTTAACAAAACAAAGAGCATTCCCATGGCACCCTCATCCCCTATTTTCCTGTCTGCTTCCTAGGGGCAACCATCTGCCATCCTCTTTCATGTATCTTTTGAAATTTACTTCCATATTTCTTTTTATATGCTTTTAAAAATGCATCTGTTTTCGATGTGAGCTGTTCAATATGAAAGATGAGACCTCAGGGTCTCTCACCAACCCACTTTCTTCTCCATCTTTTCTCCCATGCTGTTCAGCGTCCTCAAGGAATCCAATTGCCTCACTTGGCTGGGGGGTCTCGTGCCCCCATATTCAGCACAGCAACTCCCCACCCGTGCTCCAGGCATGCCAGCCGGGACAGCACTGGTCAGCCTTTCCAAAGAGTGAACTGCAGTCTTCAGCCAAGCTTGAGAAGGGTCACGGAGCCTCTAATAATAACTATAGTGTGTATGAATTCTGACACGCAGACAGCCTTGCAGGGCATCCTTCTATCCTCAGCATTCACCTTCAGAAGAACCTGGCCCCTCTGGCTCTCAACCCTTTCTGAAAGGGGAATCCATTTTTTCCTCCTTCACTTCCTATCAGCTCAGGTTCCCGTTTGCCCAGGTCTAAGTCAAGGAGCAAGCATCCACTGGATTCCCAGACTGTGCTGCTGCTGCCCCCCCCCGCCCCCCCCATCCCCGCCCCTTTGTCTTTGTGGCTTACATCTTACTTTCTTATCTCTTATCTCTAACCTCAGTGAGGTTTAGGAGGGAGGATAGTTAATTGCCTGTTGAAATGGCCACCCTTATCTAGGCGGGATTACCCCTTCCCTTCAAAGACCCACAATTCCCAACTATTTTTCCTTATGCCTTCTTCTCACGTTATTTCCAACTGTACAGCAACATTCATATATTTGTCTAAGAAACAGTCACTGAGTGTCCTCCTTATATAGGCACTGGGGCCTGAACTGTGATCACACTGCAATTCCCGACTACTCTAAAACAGTCTACGGGGGAATAAGAAAATCTAGCCAGATGTCAAGCAGCCCTGGACAGGTGTCAGGAAACACAGAAGGGCTCCTTCCTCACCTGGGGGTCAGGGAAGGCTGTCCAGAGGAAGCTGTGTCTAAATGATGTTGAGAATTCACCCAGTAAGGAAGGATGGACAGTCGAGGCAGTGATAAGAGCTTGTGAGAAGGCCTAGAGGTGAGCCTGCACCTTCAGGGCCAGCAAGTAGGTCTGGAGGCCTGGCATGACAGGGGTGGGAGGCCAGAGAGGGGGTGAGAGGTGAGCAGGGCCAGATCACGCAGGGCCTCAGAAGCCAGGTAAACTGCAGCTAAATAGACTAGAAGGGGATGAAGGGCTTGCAGCAGACAGCAAACCTCAACACACACAGACACAGTCAATCAAGGAAAAGCCCTCTCAGAGGTGGTGAAGATGGGTAAAGCTTTAACCAGAAACCAAACCTCAGCAGACACAAAAACACACACAGAAGGGAAAGCCTCAGGCATTCAGGATCATGCAAAAGAACTTTGTGAGAAGTCACGTGAGACTCAGGGGAGAAGCCTTCTTTGTCTAAGGAATTTGCTTTTAGCCAGAAATTAGCTTTTCAGACACAGAGCAACATGCCCAGTGGACACTTCATATGGCCAGGCAGGACAAGGAACACCTCAGTGATCTGCCCTGGGCAGACAGACAAGCACACACTCGTGGGCACTGCAGTGTCAGTGAGGACTGCAGGAAACGTCACTCAGCCACCAAGCGCATCTGTTCTCCAACACGCCTGTATGGAGAAGAGCCAGAAACATTCATAGAACCCAGGCATCCAATCACCCCCACAGAGCATCCCTGCTCTGGGGCACTCTGAAGGGCCATCTCTCCCAGATAACTTCCTCAGGGTGTGAGGAATGCAGAAATTGCCGAAAATCCGAAAGGTCTTTTACCTGTGGAAAACGGGGGTAGGCAGATGCATGGAGGCTCTATTCTATGGGTCAGGGCTGCTGTCTTGGTTCACTCTCCTTTTCTTTCCCCACATTTCTTGAGTCATTGGATTTGAATTGTTTGGTTCTCTCTCAAGGTGCAACCCAGGTCATTCACCTCATCCACTCATCTACCAGGAGATCAGGAGGAACCCAGAGGATTCTATTCAAAGTCCAGACTTTCCAAAGGAGTTTCTAAGAAGAAATTAAATGGATTCAGCCATACCTATTTATTGAATAAATCATTCCTGGATAAAGAGAAAACAAAACTACGCTTGGGGAAAGAAGCACCTGGGGAGGTGAGGGAATCTCCAGCCCCTGAGTAGTGTGGGAGGAGGGAGGAGGTCATTTGTAAAACTCATGCTCCTGCTCATCCTTCTTGATGACAGTCTTGTATGCTTTCTCGAAGTCCTTGGCCAGGACGATGTAGCGGTTCTCACGGACGGCCAACATTCCACTCTGTTGAAAGATGATTGTTAAAATGGACTCCCTATACTCCCCACTCCGAGTGATGGTAGAGTTTAAGAAAGACAGGGCCCAAGACCCAGGGAGGCAACAAGGGGACAGAAGGATTGCAGTGGAGTAGTCTAGAGAAGAGGAAAGGTCTTCACACACCCCCTGCCCAGATCCAGAGAAAAACCATCATTTACCTCCTGACAGATGGAGTTGATATCAGCTCCTGAAATCTTATCTGGCCGGGCCACATCTGCAGTAAGTTAAGGAAACCATTCCCTGCATGATAGAGTGAATGCCTAGCACTGGAAGCCATCCTTGGCCATCTTGGTCACCACCCTTCTCCCTGGACCTTGGTTCCCACCTGCACAATCTGGGTCATGGTGACGACAGAGGTGGAGATGAAGATCCAGTCCCCACTCCCAACCACGGCCCCTCCATCAGTCCTAGGGCAGGATACAGTCTTCCAAGTCGACTTCCTCAGAGAGGTTCATCTTGCTGGTGATCGTGGAGAAAATCAATCTCTTCTGTCGGCGGTCAGGGAGTGGAAACTCAATTTTACGGTCCAGGCGTCCTGGCCGCAGCAGGGCTGGATCCAGGGTGTCTGCTCTGTTCGTGGCCATGATCACCTGGCATTGGGAACAGGCAGGCTCAGACCTCGCCCACCCTCCACTGCATTCCCATCATGATACCCACCCCCGACCTTTCCCCAGTTCCTTCACCTCCCATTGCCCATCCTGAACCCTGACCTTGACATTGACGTTCTGGTCAAATCCATCCATTTGATTCAGTAGCTCCAGCAGGATTCTCTGCACCTCCCTGTCGGCTAGAGCATGTACAACATGGTCAGTCCAGGGCATCCCTATGACAAGCCTGCCCGAGACCCCAGACCCTGATTAGGTATCACTCACCCCCTGTCTGGGCATCAAATCTCTTGGTGGCGATGGCATCAATCTCGTCTATGAAGATGATGGCAGGTGCGTTCTCCTTGGCCAAGCGGAACACATCCCGGACCATGCGGGGGCCCTCACCCAGGTACTTCTGTACAAACTCTGAGCCCACGACCCGGATAAATGCAGCTGATGGCAGGATGATAAGCATTAGATGGGGATGAGCCTCCTGTGAGGCCCACTCTGCTTTAACTGAAACTAGGACTCCCCTGACAGCATCCTTTTCCTTGGACACCCACTCTAGTGGCTGGGTCACTCTTGCATGCGCAAGGCTGAGTCCCAGACCCAGTGCTGAGGAATAGCCATCTGCCTGTACCCTATAGCAAACCAGCAGCGTAAATTATGAATCATGAATCCTGATCACAGATAAGTCATTTTTTGGCATAGCATTTAAAAATCAAGATGTCAAATACTAAAACAAAAACCAAAAAATGGAATTTCTGGAATGCTTATAAACTCAGTAAGAAAACAGATATGGTGCCCATATACTAAGCCATCACACTGCCTCACCAGAAACTCTGAGTTCCTTTTTGCTATACGGGGCCATTTTTTAGTTTCCTAAAAGAGTTAGGGACTACAGGCACATCTGACACAACTGATAACCGAGACTTGTTCTGGGCCCTTCCTTTGGACTTGTTTCTTAAAGTTTAACTTTTTTCCTAATGACTGGAAGTGGCTTTGTGCTGTGTACAGCAAACTCCCAAGACTTTCCTTCCAGGCACCACAGAGAAGAGACACACAGTCCATATATGTAGGCCAGTGGATTTGTGTCATGGACTAGGAACTGTGCAAGGCCAGAGCCCTGCCCCATTCACTCCCCAAGATCCAGACTTTACACCTGTCCCTGTTTCCTAGAACCTGCATCACATGGGGGCTCATTTGACATCCTGACAAGGTTTCTCACTTTTCCTGCCCTGAACACATCCGACCACCTTGCTGTGGCCACACATTTACTTGGCTGCTCTGCAGGTGTCCAACCACTTGCATGTGAACCCCATCTCTGGAACTGCCTCATCTGACCTGTCTGCCGGCCCTTCCTAACTCAATTGCCACAGTCCCCTGTCCTGTTCCTGCCTTCCTTGTCCTCCCAAGCTCTCAGCCCACTCTGGACTCTTCTGCTCCTTCCATCTACCCTGGAATGGGTTCCAGCTTCAGTTATTCACTCTTAGTAAGCTGTGCTAATTGCCACAGTAACAAATAGATGAATTCCCATCTCAGCTTGGACCGTAATCTCTCTCCACAGTCATACGACTCAACCCTAGTCAGCAGCTTTTCCCATTGTTCCATCCCTTTTGTACCCTCTTTCCTCCCTCCCACAGCCAGAGAAAAACCACCCCATTCACTCAGAAAAAAGAAGCCAGAGTCCCTCAGTTTCCATTTCCACTCAACAAAGTATGTCTTCACAGGATTGGAACTTGAAGCAAAACAAGGACACTTGTGGAAAACTGGTGAAATTCAAAGGAGGTCTACACTTTAGTTCATAGTATCATACTAGTGTTCATGTCCTGGTTTTATAATTGTACTGTGGTTGTATAAGAGAATAACATTGGGGAATCTGGAGAAAGGGTACACAGGGATTCTCTTAAGTAATTTTCTCTAAAATTATTTTCAGTAAACTTTTTTTCAGGGTCTTACTCTGTCACCAAGGCTGGAGTGCAGTGGCATGATCATGGCTCACTATAGCCTCAAACTCCTGTGCTCAGGTGATCCTTCCACCTCAGCCTCCCAAGTAGCTAGGAACACAGGCACACACCACTGAGTCTGGCTATTATTTTAGGATTTTTTTGGTAGAGACTAGGTCTTGCTATGTTGCCCAGGTTAGTCTCTAATGCCTAGGCTTATGCAATCCTGTTCTCAGCCTCCCAAAATGCTAGGATTATAGGCATGAGCCACCCTGCCTGGTCCAGAAAATGTTTAAATAAAAAGCCAAAAATATAAGTTTTTTAAAGCGGCAGGTTTCCTGAATCCTAAACACAATACAAGCTTTATGGCCTCATTATTTCCTTCTTAAATGGTCAATCAACCTCTTGCCTAGACCCTCAAATTATCCTTTGCAATGTTTTTTTTTTTTCTTTTCTTTTGAACACATGCATAACAAAACCCTGCTCTGGGGTCTCCCTGAAGTCAAGGCATCAATAGACTGGTTAAGAGCTTGAGGTCTGGGGTCAGACAGCTTGAGATTAAGTATCAGCACTACTGATTATGAGCTAGTGACTTTGGACAAGTTACTTAACCTTCACGTTTTTTTCTTTTTCTTTTTTTTTTAGATTGGAAAATACGGTTTATTTAGAAAGTAGATTAAAGAGAGAAAGAAAAGGGGGATCCACCTTCCCCAGATTGAGGAGGAGGCCAGGGTTTACAAAGAAACACGGCACCACTTTCATGTTTCCTTATGTGTAAAATGGAGATAACAAAGGTAACTACTTTACTGGGGACTTTGGCGATTAAACGTGCTAAGAGCCACTCCTTTTATTAATCATTAAAGGTGTCTATTACCATCACCACTGCACACAAATACCTACATGAAGGCTGCTAGATACCAGAAACACCAGACAACAAGACAGGCAGGCACCACCACAAATTCCTATCTCCAGCATCACCTGGGCCCTCAGCACTGCCTAGGAATGATCCTGTGTCTCCCTCGTCAGATCTTTCTTCTATTTTCCACAGCAGTTACTTCAAACCCTTTCCACTGTCCTTCAGCACTTCACCTAGCTCATCTTCTCTTTGCTGTGGGATGACCTCAGCTATGTCACCCCAAAGAGATAATCAAATCCTCACATGGGAACTGTTTGGCTTCTGGTCCTCCTTGCCAACAAAGTATGTGCACTCACCATTTTCCTCTCTTCCATCTAAGCTCTAACTCCCACCTCCCCCAGGATCTCTTTCTGTCTTTCACCTCCCCTATTTCTTTTTTTTTTTTTTTTTTTGAGTTGGAGTGCACTCCCGGCCACTGCAACCTCGACCTGCTGGGCTCCAGCGATCCTTCCACCTCAGCCTTCCAAGTAGCTGGAACTACAGGTGCGCGCTACCACGCCCAGCTAATTTATTTATTTATTTATTTATTATAGAGATGAAGTCTCCCCAAGTTGCCTAGGCAGGTCTCGAAACCACAGGCTCAGGCAATCCACTCACCTCAGCCTCCCAAAGTGAGGGATTACAGGTTGAGCCACCGAGCCCGGCTAACCTCCTCTATTTCTTACATCTTCTACTTTACTAGATCCTTCTTGACACAGTTATAATGTACTAAAATCTCTCCTATCTTCAAAAAACAGCAATCTTTCAATATCTATCCCCTCGAGCTGTGGCTTTCTCTCTCCTCTCCAGTAGAATGTAAATTTCATAAATGAAGACTTGTTTGCTACTGTATCTTCAGTGACTAGAAGCCTGACTCACATGGATGCTCCATCTATATTCAGTTTGGCTGAAGTAATGAAATGCATATGCACTTCTTGAAAAGAGCTGAACACTCCAGGTGTCTGGCATCCTGACTTTTACTTGCCATTACTATTATTATCTACCTTAATTTCATTTTTCAAAAATTCTGGTTACATCGCACAAGAGTGACTCAACAATGATGTATACCCTGATGATTTCCAAATCTTCATCCGTGGCCCAAACAACAGTGGGACCGTATATGTAACTCTTTCCATGTTTTCAGCTGAATGTTTCCTGGTAACTAAGCTCAGTATGTCCCAAATCGAATCCATCACTCCCAGCTCCACTCTGCTGATCCTCAATCCTGCAAAGGTCACACGGTTGCCCAAGCCAGGAACTGGGATTTGCTCTTGACCACTCCTTCTTGCCAGCCCTGTCTAGTCAATGAGTAAATCCCGTCACAGCTACCCCTTGAGTCCACCTTCTCTCTAATTCATCCCCAAGAACTCTGCAAAGGCTACCATGACCTGCCCCAGATCCAACTCTTATAACTGGCTGTTAGATTTCTTTCAGACTAGTTGCATTCAGGCCTTTCACGCTCCCTTCACCCTCACCTTGTGGGCCTTGCTGTGCAGAGCCCCTACTTGAGCCAGCCATTCATCAAACATTCTCTGAGCATCCACCACAGTTGCTACTGGGCTGTGCCCCAGAAACAGGAAAGAACAAACGCACAAGGTCCCTGCCCTAGTGGTGCTTACAGTTTACTCATGACTCCCTAAATGAGTTCTTTCCCACCTCTGGGCCTTTGCACGTGCTAGTTCCTGTCTTGAATGCCCTCTCCCCATCTGTGTGCCTGATAAACTCCTCCTCACACCTCACTTCCTGTGGGAGGCCCTGCCTGAGGCCCAGGCAGGATGGATCAACACAAACCCCAGGGACACCCCACTGTCCTCCCTGCTTCTCTGCAGACGATCCCCTCCTAGACCTCACTTCCAACCACTCAGCTCCTCGGCTTTGGCCACACAGGGTTCCTCGCTGCTCCTCGCTGCACCTGCTCGCTACACCAAGCTCACTCAAGGCCTCTGTACCAGGTAGTCCCTTGGGTTGGTACACTGCTTCCTCCAGACATCCATATGACTTACTCCCTCAAGTGGTTAGGTCTTTATGTAAATGTCACCTCAGAAAAGTCTTCCCTGACCGCCCCCCATCTCTGGCAGTTGTTATCTTCACATATTCAGCACTTTGTAACATATAATCTATCACTTGTTTATCAGTTTGAGTGCTTTCCCAACTAAGACATCATCTCCATGAGGAATGGGAACTTTGTTTTGTTCACTGCTGGACCTGCAGCACCTACAACGCATTCGGGCACACAGTGGGTGCTCAATAAACAATCACTGAATGACTCAATAAACAATCACTGAAGAGTATTTATTTCTCTTTTTCCCCAGCCAAGGCAGGGGACATGTCTGATTTTCATCTTTGCATCCCAGCACAAGGCATGGAATAGAGTATAAGTTTAATAAAGTACTAAGCAAATAAATAACAATGGCAATGGCTAACATCACTGCCCACTTCCAATATGCCAAGTATGGTTCTAGATGCTTTGTATTGATTTACTCTTCTAAACACCCCAGAAAAGCAGGTACTATGATTGTCTCCATTTGACAATCAAGAAAACTGAGTCACAGAGAGGTTAACTTACTGAGAATCATATAAGTAGTTGGGGAATGAGTCAGATTGCAAACCCAGGGAGTCTGGTCCAGAAAACACACTGCTTAACCACTGCATTTTCTGCTCCCTGGCTCATATGTGCTAAGATTTGAAGACATGCTTAAGATTTGAAGGCTTTAAAATCAAAACAAATAGTTATTCAATCACTTTCAGACATTTTTGTCCAGCACCTACAATAATACATTTAGGCTGAGAAGAGTGGCTCATGCCTGTAATTCCAGCACTTTGGGAGGCCAAGACAGGAGGATCATTTGAGACCAAGAGTTCAAGACCAGTCTGGGCAACATAGTGAGACCCTGTCACTATGAAAAAATTATTTAAAAAATTAGCCTGATGTGATGGTATGTACCTATAGTCCCAGATACTCAGAAGGCTGAGGAGGGAAGATCACTTGAGCTCAAGAGTTCAAGGCTGCAGTGAGCTATGATTGTGCAACTGCACTCCACTCCAATCTGGATAACAAAGCAAAACTGTCTC